>NW_020837946.1:84369202-84533466 GCF_003676395.1 Aethalodelphis obliquidens | reverse complement strand
TATATATATATATATATATATATATATATATATATATATATATATTTAAATAGTCACCATTAGAGGTGAATGCCAGTCTGATAAGGGGTAAAATAGAACATTGTGAAGTAGCCAATTTGACATTTCCTTAATTTATGTGGACATTATTTATTGAGGCCATTTGGATACCACAATTTTTATTAACAAGTAATATCTCAAATGAGACACCCCATCCTTCATTTCAATAATGAGTTCACATGGCAGTGAGAGTCAGAGATGAGATGGAAAAAAAGGAGGATGAGATAGTTTAAGGAAGAAGACAATATCTAACAGTTCATAAGAAGTATCAAAATGGACTGAAGTCAAAGCAGCTAAAGTCAGAAGGCTAAGTTCAAAGGACTTTTCAATACATATGACATTAATACTGGGGCACGGGCGGGGAATTCCCACATTACATTTACATTAAAAGAAGCATGCACATATTATAAAATCCAGCATAAAGGTTAAATTAAGTTTTAAATTAAAATAGGAGATTCTTTCTGAAATACTTTTCAACCTGATCTTTATGTATCTGGCCTGCATCATTCAGGTCTCAGCTTAAATGTCACCTGCTGAGGAAGGCCTTCTCTAAACTTCCAACCCAAAGTAGTCCATGAGTCTCTAGACTATCAGTCTGTTTTATCCCTTATAGCACTTTTCACTCTCAGATGTTTCCTTGTGTATTTATTTTTCATGTTTTATCATCCCTTGCTTCACTTGCCCCAATAAATGATAAACTTTATAAGAATGGAAACTCGTGGGTTTTTCTCAGTGCTCTTTTCTCTGCATCTGGACAGACCCTGGTGCCCTAGTTGTAATACAATAATACTTTTGTTTATGAATGATAGAAATGACACCAAAAATTTCAGATTGTTGAAAAGGCTTTCACTTTCAGGAATCTAGTCACTCTTTTCTGCTCTTAGGGATACTTAGATGCAAATAGAACTCTGTTCCAATAAATTGACTATTTCTACTATTTAAAAAGCTAAAGACTTTATCATTGTTCTGTTGTATTTGATCATCTTAACAATATTCACTAATTTTAACTTTTTAAATTGTATGTTTTGTTTCCTGTATGGACTAGTCATTTGTCTCCTCCTTTCCAAATGTGTTCTCTTTACTTCTTATAAACTATTTCACTGGCTGTTCAACTAACCAGAGCCTTCCCAACATTATTATGCAATAACAATGGTGGTGGGAAGTCTTCCTTTGTTCCTGTATTTAGTGGGAATATCTCTATAATTTAAAATATGGTAAGGCTGATTAATGATTTAAGAGCTATTTTATATCACAGGTAATAAGTAATGGGATTGTATTTTATCCAATCAAATGCCCTTATAATGGTCAATTGGATTGCTGGTATTTGTATTTTCACATCTATATATCTGAGATAAATATACAATTTCCCTATTTCTTACTAACCTTATCAGATTTTGATATCAGGTATTTATTATTTTTTAATTAAAAGACTACCTTTTATCCTTTCTAGTCTCTAGAATAAATAATACAATTTACTGGTTTGTAATTTTGTTCTTTATTTAATTTTAAAACAAAAGTTCATTAGGTAAAATAAAATATCATGTTGGCTTAGAACCATGTGTGAAAATTTTTCTGGTAACATTTCCAATTCATTCAATAGTTAGTTGTTAGGGCTTCCCTGGTGGTGCAGTGGTTGAGAGTCCACCTGCCGATGCAGGGGACACCGGTTCGTGCCCCGGTCTGGGAAGATCCCACATGCCGCGGAGCGGCTGGGCCCATGAGCCATGGCCACTGAGCCTGCGTGTCTGGAGCCTGTGCTCCGCAACGGGAGAGGCCACAACAGTGAGAGGCCCATGTACCGCAAAAAAAAAAAAAAAAAAAAAAGTTAGTTGCATGTATGGGTTGCCTATTTAAAGTTAGTAAAGTTGAAAAATGTATATTTAACAGAAAACTTCCCAGTTCATTCAAGTTATCAAACTAAGAGTTATTCATTCGTATCTTTTATAACCATTTTATAAAAGAATTTTGTTAGAAATAGTATAGTTGGTAGGAGAACAGAGTTTGAAGTTAAGGCGGTGAAGTGCTGCATTAAAATTCTGTCTTTGATACATAAGGAGCTTTGTGATAAAAGTAAATTAATCCCCCAATTCAGTGACCACATTTGAAAAAAAAAAAGAAACACTTCAGTTTTGCTTTAAGGATTAATTGAATTAATATACAAAGCTTTAAGGATAGCATCTGCTACAGAGAAGGCATACAATACATTATACCTATTTATAGTTATAATAATCATGGTGATCATTTCCCTCTCAATTTTATTTGCAGAAGTTTTTCTGTTTTTTTATACTTCTTGTATTTAATATTTCTATTATCTTTCTCTTTAATAATAAATTAATTTCTGCTTTTATGTTCACTACTATCTTTCTCCTATTTCTCTTAAGAATGTTTCCTTAATTTCTTGAATTGAATGCTTGGTTTATTTTTACTTTTTTTCTTATGTAATTATAAAAATTTTCCAAGGCTGTGACTTTGTCTCTGAATACCACCTTGGCTGCATCTCATAAGAGTTAAAATGTAATGTACTAATTTCAGTATTTTGTAAACAATCTGTTAATTTTTATTTCCTCTTGGTCCAAATGAAATTATTTAGCAAAACTATTGCAAATTTCTTATAGTTAGAATTTTTGCTTGTTTTGTTTGTTTCTTTAGCATTTTATTATTATTTCTTATATTATTTCATGGTGGTCAGAGAATGTGCCCTACATAATTTCTGCTTTGTGGAATATATTGAATTATTTGTGAAACTATAGATAACATTTTTCTACATGTTTCATGAATAGTATATATTCCACATTTTTGTAGATTGTATAGTTAAAATATATTATTAATTTAATCATATTACTTATTTTTTTGAAAGGTTTGTATTTTTTTTCTTGATCTACTGTAGGTAGCAGAGACAGAACAATATTAAAGTCATCCACAGAAGTTCTGTTTCTATTTTTTACATAATGTTCTTTAATGCTGTTTACTTAGCATATAAAGATTTGTGACATTTTTACAACTTTATTATTGTAAAGTGCAGATTTTCTGTATAAATGGCCTTTTGTAATCTGATTACTTTTTCCTTCAAATACATTTTGGTTTTACAGTAATATTTTCATCCATGCAATTGAACTTATGGACAAGTTTTCTGGGTAAAAGTAAAAGTCTTTTGATGAGAACTGGAAAGATCAAAGTCCATAATGATCTCTTTAGAGCAAGGTAACTGCACTTGTTCTTTTCTGGAATTTTTTTGCCTGAAAAATTTTCTCCTGACATGCAGGTGATAACATGCAACATTAGCATGAAAACATATGAGAAGGAAGGATTTGCTCTTGACTAGTTAAGAAATAGGCTTAACAATTCACAAATTTCTTATGGGATTAGACTTTAATACCTAATAATCACCTTTGTCAAGAAAAATGTATTCGACACTGTGGGAAGTAATTGCAATTTATGGAAATGTTTTGAACCAAGAAAGAAAAATCAAATGTTGCTATCAGGAGCGATAACATGGAGTTGGCTCCCTGTGTTAGAAGGAAGAGGCATCTGGAGCAGCTCATCCTCTGGTCTTCTCAGACAAGACTTCATGTCTGAGAGACCTTCCCAGCTTTGGTTCATTAAACTCATACTTCATCATCGCAATTAAAATCCCTTTGCTACAAAACCTTAAAAGAGATATTGCAATTAATTCCACAGGTTCCTTTTCCCCTTAACACTACTTCACCCAACTATCTTTTTTTTTTTTTTTTTTTACATCTAACTACTTATACAAATGATTGCTTAACACCTTTTCATTTGTTCATGTCTTCTTTTTCCAGACACAGGTGGTAGGCTTCTAGAGGACAGGAATCTTCTTGAGTTTAGTTTGCTCTATACTAGGCTGAGCACAGGAACATGCTTAAAAATATATCATGATGTGCTAGCTGTCTCCTTTTACTAACAATTACCAATACATACCATTCCCTACTTTTTTATTCCCACAAAAAAGAGCATAATAATGGATGCTAGTCCAAGTGTTAGGTAAGAAGGTGAGGTATAAAGATGAAAGAAGTTTTAATTTTCCTTTTTAAATTCAATCCTTGACCACAATTACTTAAAAACTGTATCTGACAAGTCCTGCAATATAAATATAGTTTGAAATGTTTTCACAAAATTTGCAATTGCATAGTTAATTGGGCGCAAGGGAGTAGCAGACAGTTAGGTTAGATGTAAGTTGCTGTATCGTCTGATCAAAGGAATCTAAGTAGCCTCTTGTCTCAATCTATCTATTAATTTTCATCTACATTTTAATCACTTCATAATCTACTGATTACTGAATGAGCTATTATCTATGTAGTCACATATTTGGGGACCTTATAAAGCAAATTGTCTGGAACATGCAGTACCTGTTAGAAGTTAGAATTTAAAAAATGCCAAAATATACTGGTTCAATCTCAGGACAGCTAATACCCCTGAATAGTCTGCAATTAAGGAACTGAGGAGGAGTGGTACTTGTATTATGTAAAGGAGCGGTACATAATTGAATTAAGCAGTGGGGGGAGGGAGAGAAAACAAAGATCAAAGGTCAAATAACATCAGTTCCTATTCTTGGCAATGACATTAATAACAAAAAGATTTCTTCGTTCTTTCACATATTATACCATCCTACTTAAAGTGAACACACTATTGCAAAATTTGCAATTTGCACAAAGACCTGACTATTTTGAATGCTAAAGGAAAGCTTCAACAGGTTTAGCATTAGGAGTTTTAGAAATCTCTTTCTAATACTTGCTGTGTGGGACTTTAAGGTGAAACATAAAAGTGGCTGACAATGTTAAGGGGGAAAAAAAACCCCTTAAGAGTGAGCATTGTTATTGGAGTCCTACACATAAAGTGCAGTTGGGAATAGCCTCAGGGGGCCATTTCCAGGAAAAGTCTCACCTGGTGAGGTCAGAACCTCTGGAGTTTAAAGTAAGGGGCATGCTTCATTACAACATGGACTGGAGGTGAGCACGCAGATCCCATCACTCTTTAGAGAAGCTATTTCAAAGCTCACCCAAGTGCTCAGGCATAAATACACAAGCAGGAGGCTCTTTAGAAGGGGTTCAGACAAGTTATAATACTACCTGAACGCGAGCCAGGCCAAACGACTAGGGCCCGAATTAAAAGGAAATAGTTTATAGGCTGTGGGACCTCTTACCAATCCATCTTTTCCACTGGGGAGGAAAAAAAAATCCCTTTTGCAGAGGTGATGAAAACCTGTATTAAAAGGTGACACAGCAGAAAAGAAAAGGGGGGGGAACTAAGCCAATTGGTTGAGTATTTCAAAAAACAAGAAAAAAAAGCCAGCGTGAGTTTTAAAGTATTTAAGTGGGGAGGGGAGAGAGGGAGGAAAAAAAATCATGGATATTCTATGATTAACCCAGGACAAATGATAATGACAGCAAAGAACACTTAGAAAATTCAAGAATTATATTTAGTTAAACCTGTGCTTTTTTATAGTTACATCTATGAATGTGTTGATGAAATCTTTACAACGGTGTGAGATGTGAGGTTTGTAGAGTTCAAACACAGACAATTACATAGGCCCATGACTTAACGCAATGTCCTTGATAAGTCTAGGAAGGAGAAGTCTAGCCAAAGTGTAATTTATGAAACTGATAATTGCTCTTGTCTGCTATGGATATTAGCCTACAGATGACCTTTGGCATACTTCACGCTCTCTTTCTTATCCCCACAAGTCCATGGGCACTTGCAGATATGCATAAATTTCAATCTAGATCATAAAGGTTATTACCATTGTCCATTACAGGTTAAAACTAGAATGCACAATAATACACATACACGTTGGAGGTCTTTGGGAAAGTGCCCAGATAGGATGTATCTTATTCTTTGCTGTTAATATAAAAGGTATAAGAGGATTTGCTAGATGGTTCTATGACTGGAAAAAATGGAAATGTGTCAGATCCCCCTACAAGAAGGGACTTATTGCCCCAACTGCCAGCAGACACTCTCCATCTGTCAGTTCTTTTAAGGTCTGCCAAAGTTTCTGTGGGCTTTCTCCAAGACAGGCTCTTCTTCCTTCCCACCCCATCTCCTTCCCCATCCAATGACTGATTGAGGCAGATATAAACATCCAGACATTTTCGCGCAAGACAGGACAACTCTGAAGGGCTGTATATACCCCAGAGCTCCCCTGAGCTTTTGGCCAAAGGCTTTTGGACTTCCATGGCTGTGCAACTTCCTCTGCCCAGCGTTGCCTCTTCTGTCATATTCTGCTCATCAAATTCCCTCTCAGTGCCTGCTTCCAGAGAAACTAACCTGTGAATATGACCATATTTATTAAGAGGATTTCTAATAAATGTTCTGTGCCTCAACCTTGTTTTTTAGATTAGGCAATCAAAGTACAAACAAAAAGAACTTACTTGGGATGAACTGTGAATTACATATTAAATATCAGTGCTGTGGTTTTATAATCTGATTGGCCTCTCGTTCTTCTGATTGTAAGACTTGCCAGGGATATTCAATAAGAACGCCAAACTTGGGAAGTGAATAGCTAGGCTGTCAAGTGATGTTAATTGTATATTAAAACTATGTATAGGATAGATAATGAACTAAAACATATGGGGATATTAAATAATTGAGAGTTACCATTAAGTTCCCATCTTTTTCTAAAAGATTTCTGTCATATCTCTTACATGTTCAGAATTATGTAATTGGAGGGGATCTTGAAGATTATGTAGTTCACCCTTTTCAATTGGTATAAAGTAGAACTTGAAACCATGATCTTAGAGTTAAACATGAAAAGTACACAGGATGCTTTGATTGAGCCACAAGTCAAAGATAAACCCCAAAACAGCCAATGCATATGTAGTATTGGGAGTAGATATGAACCAAGAAAGGTGTAGTAATCAAGGTGTAACTGTCTTCATGCTAATTAGCAAGTTTTGCTAACCATTTATTAATATATATTTACTTCCTTTAATATGTAAAATGGATAATGAAACTATATGACATATCCTGCCCCTTATCTTATTTTCATGTATTACAAAACTTCAAATTGAATAAAAAATACTCATTTAGATCATTAGTGTTTATTTAGTATCTGCTGTGTGCTAGGCAATGTTTTAGGTGCCGGGTACAGTGGTAAGCAAACACACAAAGTCTCTGACCACATGGAGCTTATATTTCTGGTGGAGGAGATAACAGTAAGAAAGCAATTAAGTAAATAGTATAATCCATAAGTTTATATTATAATGTCAAGTAAATTATAAAAACAAAGATTGAGTAGGGTAAAAAGATAATGCCATCAAAGGCTGCTCTAGAATTGTAAAGGTTGTACTCTGGGAAGTTAATTTCTAATGGAGAGGTGAATGAAGTGAGAGTGGGCCATGCAAATAGCTGGGACACAAGTATTCCAAGCAGAGTGTAAAAGCTTTGAGATGGGACGGGCTTTGGGGTATAAAAGAATCATCAAGGCAAGCGCTATTGGAGTAAAATGAATAAGCTGAAGTAGTTAGCAAATTAAGTCAGAGTAGTTGCCAGAGGCTGGCTCTTGTGTGGACTTGGAAGGCATGATAGGGATTTTGAACTTTATTCTAAGCGTATTGGAAAGGCATTGGAAGACTGAGGGCAGGGACATCATATAATCTGATTTATCTTTTAAAAGGATCCCTGACTACTGTGTGGCCGTGAAACAGTAGGGAGTGACTGTAGAAACAAATAGTATGAGGGGTATTGGGGAGGCTATTGCGGTAGTATAGAGAAATGGTCATAATGGCTTGGCTTATGGTGATAGCCCTGGAGATGATGAAAAGCTGTTGGATTTACTAATGATTTGGGTGTTGGATGTGAGAGCAGGAGAGCAGTCAACAGGGACTCTCAGGGTTCATCACCCACTACGTGGATGATGGTACCATTTACTGAGACAGCGCCCTCTATTTCAAGAAATAAAATGGTGTCATAAGTAGCATTGACCTGTTGCCAGTGGCTCATGCATGACATGATGGAAGTTTTTAATCTCATCTTACCCAATTATGGCTCTGCTTTTGGTTCTTAGTCCTTCATCATTTAGTTGGGGTTAAAATAAGTACAAAATAAGAGTGTGACATGCCAGAATGCCAAATTAGGAAAGATGAGAACTGGAAAGCGTCAGATTGCAGAGTGACAGGGAAGCAATGCTTGTGGCAGAGTTTTGTGTTTTTTTTTCCCCTTGGAATGGTTACAACAAAGCAAAAGAGATATGTTGCTCTTCTATCAGGAATATGAAAGACACAGCACAAGGGTTCTTTAAAATTCTGTGATGTCCCTGTTTTTTAAAAATGACCTTTCTGATTACAACTTTCATTTCTATTTCTTAAAGTACAGTGCCTCACCCACAGCTAAGTGTTTAGTGGCAAAATAGACAACTGACAGTCAATCTCCTAATAATCCTCTTTGCCTTCAGCTTTTCCTTGCCGCCTTGGGTGGCAGCATTTTAACTGTGGCTTCATGTATGTTTGTGAAAAGGAACATTGGTTGCAGGTATTTGAAAGATTGTGGTTACATTTACGTTTCTCTTTTAATTCCATTCATAGTGCTTAAATTCAGTTTGTTTCAAGAAAAGCTTGTAAGGTCACAGCTACAGCCCCAGCTAGGATCCCCTGAGAATTTTAAGACAAATTGGGCCAAGAGAGTAATATTTAAAGAGTTGATGTTGACTAATTCTACCACCTGCCATACCAACTTTCACCGAACCAGAAACAAATGCCTACAAAATAAACTCTTTGCTAGTTCTACTGAGACAAATATGCATTTAACTTGGGAAGGTTTTGTCAAAAGCGGAACATGTTGGTGAGGAGCCCTTACCAACATCATCCCCTCATCATTTTCTTTGTCACAATCATCATTATTTTGGGGAGGGAGGGAAGAAAAACTTGTGATAAGGTGATACATTTCTTGGACACCGGGAAGATTTTCTCTTTTCCATACACTTCAAAGACTTTTGCGTCTTGAAATCTTTTAATATGCATGCCCAGAGACTAGTAATGGTAATAATAAAGCTAAACTTAATTGATGTTCTGCAGTAATATGTAGCTTCAACTAACTCTTATAAAGTGGCAACCAACCTGTAGAGAAAAATTCCAATCCTTAATATGAATACACCTACCTATGTGATTTATCTCTGATGACATTTCAATGAGCGTTGAATTTTCAATATAGGTCAGTTAATGTCATATTAATTGTTGTTATTATGTTGCCCCAATTGACCTATTTCATATATGTGAGACTCCAATGAGAAGGAGGAAGAGACAGCAGAATAAACCTTTCCTTTTTAGCTGCTGTAATGTCCCATCTTTCTGGAATTGCATTCAGAGTAAGGCTTTTGCCTGAAAGGGCTTCAGGAAGTTACAAAACTCCTTTACATGGCTTGTTGGATCTGTGTACAATTTCCAGCATTACCCAGAATAAATACCAGGAGACTGGTGTGGTTTATACAAGAGTTTATAGAGAAAAAAAAAATCTACCCACTAGCTCCCATGCTGAGGATTATAACCAGGTCCCTGCTGCCAAGTTCTGTGTTTAGGTAAAGCATGAGAAAATCTGCCATTTTTTAAAAGTCACACAAGGGTTTCTATAGTAAGGAGTGGTAAGAGGCTGACAGCTTTTTATGCATAAAAGGCAGCTGTTCCTTCTCAGGTAATATTATTAATAAACCCTAAGGTAATGTTTGCTCTGAAATATGTCTAATTGAAATAATTTACTCTGACCCTTGGAGAATTATGAAACTGTTTTCATCATGTTCACACACAGCAAAATAATTATGAGATGCCATATGGAAAAGCCATCATGTGGTAGATGTCTTTCTGAATCTATATTTTTGAAATGTTTCCCACAGATAAATCATATACCTAATTTACAAAGTAGAGGTGAACAGTCCCTTTTCCACGTGGAGATTTGATGTGAGATGTTTGCAGTTCCAGAATATAACAGGGGTGTTGACAACAGTAATTACGGCAGTTATGAGACATTTTTCATAAAGCGTTATGAGAGCAATACTTGGTCATACAGGGAGAAAAAAGGTATGGGACTTTATATTTAGCATGTGAAATTGCTAGGTACTGTCAGTCTCAGAAAACCAGTGTGGGCACATTGGTGACTGAGGTACTTTTTGCCTTTAGCATAAAATCTGTCTGGAAAGTTCCAGCAGTTTCCACTGAGATAGCACATTTGGCAAGATGAGGCTGAGCATGGTGGTATGTAAGGACTTTCGGGAAAACTTGTCAGCTTTCACAGGGAAAGGTCCAAGTGTTTATGGGAACTATGAAGTGGTGCTGGGTGGCTCTCAAAGGGATCTGCGAGGTCATTTGGGACAAGGATTTGAAAGCTTTTTGATTGAAGCTCTTCTGAACTTATCAAAATGGTTAAAAGTCTGGCTGTGAGTCTCATGAGAGCCGATTTTCTTGTGAAATTTCTGGTATGGTACTTTCCTGCTGGGGTGAGAAAATCTTAGTAGGACAGACTTTCTCACCATATTGTAATTCTTGAGATCCATGTCCCTGTTAAACCCAGGAAATGGAGAATCACAGGAAACTGAGCTTTACTTTAAACCTCTGGGAAGTTAAGATTCAGATTTCTCTAGAGTTTCAATTGTTTAAATAAGTCAACTCACCCAATTTCCTGACCGTATCTCCCACTCCACACCCGACTAAAAAAGGTGGGGTGCAAGAAAAAAAAGAAACATGTAAGGAAAAAAAGATTTTTTAAAAAGTATAACTCATTTTTCCATAAGCTTACAGTTTCTCCAGACTTCTATTAAATAAAAAAGAATTAAAAAGTGGTAAAGCACAGCCTATTAATCCTGTGGTAGTTAAAATACATATTCTGCATTCCCTACCTCTCCAGGAGTGATGCCAGAAGTCTCTTTGACCCTTAGCATTGTCACAGTCATCTGAGGGATCTCCATTTCCAAAGCACATATCTGGATTTCAGAGCACTGGGTCACATTTGCAATAAATGAGCATGCTCTTCTTATAACAGCTCTTTTGAGGCAGATGCTGTGATGTGGATTGTGAGTCTGGCCAGACAGTGTCATCCTCACAATTAGCTAATAGTTGGCATATTGAAATCCTGGTTCCAGTTCCCGTGGGTCCTTGTAGGAGCCTCCCACGTGTTTACCTCATCTTCAGTTCTCAGCAGTCAGTTATCCTTAAACTTTCAGAGAAAGACACATTTACATAAAAACTCATGTATGTATATACGATTCCCAAATATTTACAAGGTTTTTTTGAGAAACACATGACAGAAAAGTTTTTCACCTTTTCAAAGTTGCAGTCCTACCTTTAACAAAGGAACATGGAATTTTTAAGAAAAATAATGAAATGCAATACTGGAACCTTGACAAAAGGATGAAGCTGCTGCTGTTTTCTAATATATTTCAGGTCAGATCTTTGTACTTCCCATTTTTAAACAACTGCCAAGCATTTGTTTTTATGTCTACTAGACATCTGTGCTATTGGTGAGCACTTTTTCTAGCTATTGACTCTCCTAAAATAAAGGTAACATTTTTTTGTGATTTATAGTCTATCATTATTATAGTGCAGCCTCTGAGCACATGAACTAGAGATTTATTGCACACTCGTGTCTTCTCCCTGACTCGTGTAATAGAGAAAAGGTAAAATGTCTTGGCTTGTTGAAGGCTTCCTTCTTTAAGCAGCTGTCTTTTTTGGTGTGGTGCTTGCAACTTGATTAAACTACATCGAGAAGGTCAGTGACCAAACTTTGCCTTTAACAGTTTCCCATAACATGTATTCCTCATAGGGAGCTTTTCTCAGCTCAGGTTATTTCCAGCAATGTTCTCAAACCAAAAGAATGGTCTTTGCAGTAAACCAACACATTACCACTTTTTATCCTTTATCTCGCCCGTAAGTGATGACAGCATTTCTATTTCTTCTGCTGACTGGGCCAAGAACAACTAGATTAATGATGAGCCTGTCTCTTTTTCCTAAGTGTATTATATTCTTTCTTTGACCTTTCAAGACATGGGAATCTTCAGTTTCATAAGACTGCTTAAAAAGGGGAATTCCCCACCCCCCCCCATTCCTCTCTACTTCTCATCACTTTTTCCCCCTACTTGGCCAGCTATCAGTGGGAATAATGCATTCAGAAAACACACACACGTCCCAACACATTTACTGGAAATTCAGGGTATATTGCATAATTATAAAGAAAAGCTTTGCTTTAAGACTGGATTCCCACCTTAATCCCCCCACAAAACTTTTTGGAAGATACCATCACAAAAAGATTACATAAACTGCACGAATGTTGAAAGAAAACAAAGTAGCTAATGCTAAATGAATGAAACTTAGGACAGATGTTTTGACACCTAATTTCCTTTTCCGAAATATATTGAGTGATATTTTTGTTTTTTTACCCATTCTTATTTGTTAATAGTTCCTGATTTCTGATTATGTTTTATATGTGAATGACTTATAACTATTTGGAATAGAAACATAAGAGTATGACTAAATTCACAAAGCTAAATCATTACTAATGTTTCTTTTACACCCCTGTCAGGTACCAAAGTGCTTATACATTTTTTTTTAGATTCCACAAATCTCTTTCTGAGGTCAGGAAGACCTCCTATTTTTCCTCCTATTTTTAATCTGAAATTTAGCTGAGACTAAGGCAGAAAATTGATTGTGTTCTAAAAAGAGAATGTTGACTGAGGGCAGTTTCTCAAGACCTTATTAAGGGCAGTTGGCTGCTCAGTAATTAGGCCTCTCACTGCTCTCAGAACATCAAAATAAGCACCTGAGTATTGCCTCAGGGTTTCCCTGTTTAGACCTTCACTTATTTTTGTCATCTCAGAATCAGACAAAATACTTTTCAGTAAACTGAAACAGTCAGCCAGATTATTTCACTCTACGGAAACATAGTTGTTTAAATGGAAATATTCCTAGAAATTCCATTTTTCCCCCGGTGGGATAAGAACCACAAAAAAAGCTGGGATCTAACCACCCAGGAGTTAATTGCAAGTAAAAAAGAGAGTTTAGAATGAAAGGATGAACATCAGGAGGCTAGGTCTTCCCACAAATCTCTAGATTCCATTAACCATCTGCCATTAAAGAAACCCACTTTGCTATCCTACAGGGATCTCACAGTGAACCCATCTAGAATGGAATGTTTCTTACTTCCAAACTGTTCCTTCCCCTACCAAGTGCATCACAGCAAATGACGCTATTATGATGCAATTGCACAAAATAGAAAACCAAGCATCCTCCTTGATTCCTCCCTTTCCTCAACACCTGCAATTTGTTTATCACCAAGTCCTCTACTCTGTCCAAATATATTGATCCCTACTGCTAGCATCCTAGTACCCTAGATTAAACCACCATCATCTTTCACCTGAACTACTGAAATAGCCTCGCGATCACGGTTAAGTCAATGCCTGGTAGCTGAGCTTTAGGAACATAAAATGTATTACAAACTTATTAGAAAAGCTGAAAAGCCAAATATGGATGGTGTCTCAACCCCAGTATTAAGTATATCAGCAAACCACATCCATTCTTAGGCATGGAGAGCAAAGGCAGAAGAGCCAAGGAATCAAGGCCACTTGTCAGGAAAGGAAATCACAGTGGAAGGGCCTGTTTATAATCTTGATTAGAATTAGAACCATGGAGAGATGAGGCTACTACCAGACATTCTACTTGAAGCAGTGAGAGGGTTGGAGTGGTGGGCTTGATTTCTCCTTTCCTTTAGCCCCAAATTCATATCACATCTTTCCATTTACCCTACCTGGCTAGAGGGCAGTTGACAAAAGTAGCCCTGGAAATGTTGTTTGCAAAACGGCAATTCCTGGAGAGCAGAGAGTAAGGGTAAGGAATGAATCTGTGAGCAAAATTGCAAGTGAGTGTCACAGTCCACACTTTTTACTACACTGTATGCATTCTCCCCAACCATATGTAATTTATTCCCACATAACAACAACTTCATGCTTCCGCCTAAGAAAATACAAACGAAACACAAATTAAGACACTCACACCTCCCCACAAAAGGGGCTCATGAAGTCTCACCATCATTCACTGCTCACTCTTAAAGTTGAGTGTCTCTGGGTGATATAATGTCTTCTTCATCAGATCTAAGTGTGGTTCCTCAAAGTATGGTGGCTTATGAATGAAAATGCAGACTTAAGCATCACCAACATCTTCATGTATGTATAGTGGAGGAAGAGGAGACGATACCATATGCATACATACTGCGTATGACAAAAATATGCAGAGCCAGTATAGCCCTAATCTCTGTCTCTAATCATGAGGGTACTTCTTCCATCCACCCTTTTATGTACCTCTTGCCCTCAACCAGAACCTCAGTTGGTCAGGGTTCTATATACGGTTGGTGGCCCAAGACTTCTTTCCCAAAGGGTCTGAACACTTAATGGTTCTGGCTCCATTGGGTAACTGCTGTGGATTTTACTACTGGGTTTGGAATTATTAAGGGAGTGAGGTCCCCAGTGGATTACATCATGTTGGTAAGCAGGATCAACATTCACATCCCTTTTCTTTGCCTGATGATTCAATAGCAGGAGAAATCCAAACTATCCAAGTGGTGGTTTCAACTTATAATTCGATGGGACAATTGTTGTGTCCTTAATGAAAGTATTTCTCTTTCGGGAACTAGGACTTCTGAATCTGCAGAGTGTGAAGTTTAAGGACAGGAAGCAAAAATGATGCAAGCATAAATATTTGGTGTAATAATGAAAATAGTAACTCCTATTTCTACTCCCTTGTTCCCAAACCCTTATATCCTGGACCGAGAGAAGTAGACCTTCTACTGGTCCACTTTTCAAAGCACTCAACACTACCAGGATGTGGTCTCCCAGTTGACTTCACAAGTGAATCATCAGTAAGCACTCACTATTCTATTATGTCAGTTTCCTTTGGGCAATGGGGTACACTGCAATACAAGTGAATCTCATGGGCATAAAGCTGTACTTTTTCCTGTGAAATGAGCTCCAATGTGTTGTGGGATTCAATGATGAATGACAAAATATTTTCATAAATTCATGGATGATAGTGTGGCAGATCATCATAGCAAGTCTATTTGTGGAATAGGTATGTACGCTAGTCAGGACAAATTGATGCCCCTTCAAAATTATAGAGGTTCACTCTCTTCAATCTGCTACAGGAAGTTGTTGATCTCTTTGAAGTGATGCAACGTCAGGAGTAAAGCATTTGCCACTGAGGTTGTACATTGAATACTATACTGTGGAGGTACAGTTGAACCCTTGTGAACCTCTGTTTCTGGAATGATGGTACCTTTGTACGTGGACCCATTGAATAAGCACTGAAGTATCTGGGGAAGGATGCTGCCTGATATCTATTGTATAAATTATTTGCCCATCTGATTTGAGAGCCTTCTCAACTGTGGACGTCTTTCACTGAGAATTTTACTTGGGATACAAACACCTTCATGCTTTATGCCTATTCTTGGTATCAACACATTAATCTAACTTTTCACCAGATTATGTTCACCAGTCTTCCAGTGTTCTTCTTCCAATTCCTGGCCAACTAGCCAAATAGCCAGTGATGGCCTATGAATCAGTTTGTCCCTCAGGTCATTTATTTTCCTGGGTAAATTAGATAACCAGATTTATTACCCCAAATTTTGCCCATGAGAGAGGATATTCTTTGATCATATTCTTTGAGTCACCTTTGAGTGGAGCTGTAGCAGAACATCAATCCATGGCTGGCTGGTACCACTATATCATGCAACCTGTCAGTAATCAGGTCTGAGCTTTTCTTCCTCAGTCTACTTGTCATAAGAACTCCCTAATAGGTCACATGCATGGATTGAGAGAGGAAGGGATAGTGTAGGGTACCTAATCTAAAAGTAAGTTTTATTTGACTCTTTAAAATGGATGCCTCAGCTTACCCTTCCCCTGCTGCCAGATTCATCAGAACCATTTTTTCTTTAGAGTCCATGTATATGTGTTAACATACGGTATTTGTTTTTCTCTTTCTGACTTACTTCACTCTGTATGACAGACTGTAAGTCCATCCACCTCATTACAAATAACTCAATTTTGTTTCTTTTTATGGCTGAGTAATATTCCATTGTATGTACGTGTCATATCTTTATCCACTCATCTGTCGATGGACACTTAGGTTGCTTCCATGTCCTGGCTATTGTAAATAGTGCTGCAATGAACATTGTACTGGGATGAAGTGAGAGAGTAGCATTGACATGTATACACTACCAAATGTAAAATAGATAGCTAGTGGGAAGCAGCCACATAGCACAGGGAGATCAGCTCGGTGCTTCACGACCACTTAGAGGGGTGGGATAGGGAGGGTGGGAGGGAGACGCAAGAGGGAGGGGATATGGGGATATACGTATACATGTAGCTGATTCACTTTGTTATACAACAGAAAGTAACACAACATCGTAAAACAATTACACTCCAATAGAGACGTTAAAAAAAAAGGCTGCCTCACTGTTCTGGTTCTCTGGGATTATTTAATTATCTATTCTTCTCAGTCATTACATCTTTGGGGAGTTAGGACAATCTGGGGTAGAAATAGCTTTAACACTTCACATGGGTGCTGGTTTCAGGGCCTGGGCATTGTCTGAGTCAAGTATCCCCTCTGAAACACTTGGTGGTTCTGCGTTCTGTTGTCTGTATAGATTTGTGTCTTGTGGAGTCTTATTTCTTGAATCTGGACCCTGGCCTTGAAATTGAATTGCACTGAGAAACTCTTTCAGTAGGAATAATTGTTACATTTATTAGCCAAAGTATACGTAGCCAAATGTATGCATTGGGTGGGATCTGGGGAACCCAGCTTCTCTAGCAGTCCCCTTATTTTTTCCTAAGTTTCAACTTATCTCAGTAATTTTCCAGTGTCTCTGCCATTGCTCAAAATTTTATCTCAGGGCACAGAATTTGTATTTTAGAATTCCATAAGTCATGGGAATAACTTAGTCCTTGTCATTTTTAATCGATGACCTGAACCTCTTCCCTGTATGCTCCCAGAAGTCTGGCTTGGAGTAAATCTTTGTGTTTCACACACGACTTTAGTAAAGGCTCTAAAGGAGGACCTGTATTTGTCAGGATCCTTGCAAGCCACAGAAATGAGATCTGGATAGATCAAGCAGAAAATGGAATTTTTAAAGAATATTTTGGAGTTTAATTATGGCCGGGGAGCAGGCTATACCACCTAAAACAACATCCACAATCACACCAGAGTTCTGTCCGTGAAGACATCGAGTTGCTGCCATTCCCCCTGCACCATTGATGCTTTGGCGCTGGATGCTGGACACAGCTGGATGTATCACACATGACCATTTTGATGTGTTTTTTTGCTAGGACCTTTTCCAAATATACATATACATCTTTGTTTCTATCCAAACTGGGATGTATTTTTTAACGTTAAAAATACATTATAAACATATCCTTCCCATACTCAGAAGCTTTTTTCTATTATATAATTTACAGTGCTGCACAATAGATTATCACATAGGTCTACCATAGTTTATTTGACAGATCTCATACTGCTTGCACTGTTTCCAAATCTTTATTATCTTACATAATGCTTCAGTGGGCATTCTTGCATTTGTATTTTATACCCATTTCAGAATATTTCTTTAGGATAAAATTTATAGAGTTTGAATTGCTGGTTCTGGCAGTTTTCAAGTTTTCCCATTGATATTGCCAAATTGCAATTCTGAGTTATCTCAAGAAATGGAGTGTAGACACAGGGTCATCTTTTGAGAAATGATTTGTTATGGAAAAAAGAATAGGCTGGAATTTTCTTTATTCTCTCATTCCCACTATCATTCTATAGCGTTTCACTTCTCTGTATTCCAATCTAATTCTGACTTTCCTCTTTTTTATAAGATTTTAATAAAGATTAAATTAGATAATGAACAAAATTGTTGTTTACCGCATACCTTGCACAAACTGAAACCTTTTTAGAGGTCAGCTGTTATTAATATTGTTATTATTAATCTGTTTTTTTCTCACTTTCCATCATTGATGGTCAACTTTTTATTTTCTCTGTTGTTTTTTAAGGACTCCCAATATTCACAATATATGCATTAGAAATTCTACTCCTTGAAAACACGGAAATACAGATTCAAAATGATATTGTTAAGGTGAAACAATTATAGATATAAAAACAAAATTTTTTCTTTACTAAACCTCATACAATCCTTAAAGTCTCTATAGAAAGTTACAAAGTGATCTCTCATAAATTGGAAAATATTATTTTCACTGATATTCTTAGAAATATTTAGGCTAAAAATACGGTTTTTTTCATTCTGACAGAAGTAATTTGTTGCAATTACATCACCAACACATTTAGATATTATATATATGTCACCTTGACTTAATAGTGACCTGAGGAGGAAATGTGTAGGTTTAGCAAATCCCTTCAAGTAACACCCACAGAACTGAAAACTTATCCCACTTCTTGGTGGTCTTCTGCCCATTCAAAGCCCCTGAGGATCATAAAAAATATTGTTTTCTCTTCTAAACTGCTGTAAAATTATCCTGCAAGACCCAGGGGAAAATCTTTCTGAGGTTGGGCATTCTGTGAAGACTCAGAATTCTATATTTTGAAATGTGGCTAGAAGTGGAAATGGGTTTACTTCTCATGATCTCTTTGTTCATAATTGGGGATATAAAAAATAAAGTTTAGAAAGTGAATACAGTATAATTTTTTAAAAGCCTTGATTTTTACATATAAAATTTCTTTACCAGATGGGTGAACTGGGGTAACTTGAGGTAGTACTTGAGGTTGAATAACAGTGATGAGACTATGAAACACAAAACTTCTGACACCATGAGCTAGTTCCTAGAAGGAAGGTTCACACAGTTAACAAATATTGTATTCTTTATATATAAGGTATAAGAACTTACATGTCATTCAATGATGATATTAATAATAATTCAGTAAAATTAATTATTAGTGAATACTTAAGTTTTAGTAACCGCAATGCAGGTTAGTTTTTTTTCTGTTCTCCCATATTTCTATTGATTTTCTTAATTTAACTTAATCTCTCATTTAAATATAACCTATCTTGTTCCAAAGTATTTATGACAAACATATTTCTATTTGTTATCTAGACTTCGTTAATAATTTGGGTATTGTCTTAGCAGTTTTGTCTTCCTTTTTTTGCTCCATTAGTTGGGACTAATTGCTGTGATTTCTCTGTTTCCCTTCTTTAAAGCCATTATTTAGAGAACACACTCTCTTGTGTGTGCGATTCAATGTTGTTATGGAATTGACTATCTTTGATAACACTTAGTTTGGCTCGTGTCACAGTGATACAGACTTAGTCAACATATTGACACTGGGTTAATCAGAACATTCTGAATGATTGGAAAACCTGGTCATCTGGATTCTGAGGACTATTTTAGCAGAGAAACCCCATCGTTTTATTATGGGCTCGAGACATCATGTTCTTTAGTTGTATTCTGGAGGAAAGGGAAGGCAGTAACAGTTTTTGAGTATCTACCATGTGAACTCTTTTCTCTTTTGTCAGTAATCCTCAGAGCAGCCTTCTGTCTTATTATTCTCTCCATTTTAAAGATGAGTGAAAGAAGGTTTAGCACTAAATGGTAAAGCCAGGGTTTAAATCCAGGTTTACCTTTGTTTATTCAAATAACAGACGTATATTATATGCCTCATTATGTTTTAGACATTGGTGTAATGGGAGTTGTCGGAAGTTATGGAGGTGTTACGGTGGTGGAAATGATTCCAAAGTTGCTTCATATTCTACTATACTGTTCCTGAAAATATTTTAGGTACTTCCTTGGTATTTCTTGAAGATTAGAATCCTAATGTAGGAAGTCAAATTTAATTTACAATTGAATCACATATAAACTAGACAGCAGCAGTCAAAGGTACTGGTTGTGTCTACTCTGGCATTGTCATCAACAGTGACAATGTCCTGATGTAGTCTGATTCAGCCTGAGAATCTGTAGGGTCTGGAATATTCAGTGAGGACTTAAGGCAAACACTCAGCTGGTATGCTCCAGAGTGGCCATAGCCAGAGGTGGATTTTCATAAAACTAATCATGGTTAAGCTTCCAGGGTCCTGGGAGAGACTGTAGTAATGATCATTTTATTTTCCTTTTTCTCTTTTTCATTTGCAAAAGGAAGACAATTTGTATTCACTTTCTTCATAAATATATTCCAAATTATATAAATTTTAGCCGGAAAGAATTCTTTACCCACTTCTAGTTGTATCGATTTTTAAAATATTGACCTACTCACAAAACTGGTTAATTACTAGCCGAAACCCAAGTCCTTAGGCGTCACCCCTTCCACTCTAGCTACAGTGGCTTCTTGGGAATCACCTGGCAACTGAAAGGTTGAGCTGGCAACTGAATCACCTGGCAACTGAAAGGTTACGCCAGTGCAGCAAGGAGGCTGCAGGACTCTATTCCTGGGCAATGACTAGGATATGTTTGGCTTGGTTGTTTCTCATGCTGTTGTCATTGGTTAAATATTTTGAATATTATCTCTGGCAAACCTGAAGATCCAGCTGAATTTCAAAACTCCCATAGCCACTGAAGGACAGTTACGAAGCAATGTCAACTATTAATCAGGATCCCATTTCTTTGGCTTATTAAATGGGTAAAATTGAACCCAGCTGAATTCCCAGATTTTCCTAAGTAATTAAGTCAACCTCAGTCAGGGTTAGAATCAAATAATCATTTGATTCATTGCATTTGTTACATTGTGATCTTTGGCTCTCAGAGTCTCAGGATCTGGGGGGAGAGATCTGGGAGATGTAGTAGTACTGGATAAGGGCTAAATCTTCTCCCTTCCCTCTCCTTTCCTGAATTAGAGACAGTTCTCTTTCATCCTTCTCAGTCATGCCCCCAAATATTAATTTTAAGGCCCATACCACTAAATAATTAACATTTAGAATTTGACAAAGCATTATTTATATTTGGACCTCAGATGGTTCCCAAACAGAATTGAATCAATCAATCTTGGTTAGTAACACACTAAAATCATTGGTCATGAATGGACTTTTAAAATTTACATTAATTAATTATTTAATTAATCCATGAAAATAAAAAATCGGCGAACCCACCAGTCAATCTAAGAACTGGATGGTTATTGATAACTAGGGTGATCCCATGTCCAAGTTTACATAGGACAGTCCCTGTTAACTTCTACCATCCTCATTTAATTATTAACAGTTCTCCCTTTCACTCTCAGAATTGTCCTGGTTTTGATGCTATATTACATTGTAACTCGCCCTTGTACTTCTTTCTGTCCCATCCCTCTGCCTCACCTCAGAAGAAAACACTAGCCTTAATGTTGTGTTTATTGGTGTTTGGGATTTATTTGCTTGTTTGTTTTGGCACCCATACGTGAATGACTAAATATTACATTGTTCATTTAAAAGCCTTATAAAATGGATATCACTCAATTCTACTCTTGGAATTTGGTTTTTCCCAGCAGTATTATGTTTATTTATCTATGTTGCTGTGCTTAGAGGTAGTTCATTCATTTTACTTTTCTCTGCTGTATTATATTCCATTGTGTGATTATGCTGTAATTTATTATTTCTGGGTTATTGTTATATGGATTGTTTGCAAGCTTAAGCTGTAACAGCCAGCTTTGTTCTGAACATTCTGGTACAATTCTCAGAGCTGCATGCAACAATTTATATTAGAGGCATGTGTATATGTATATGTATACACGTATACACATATATGAGTAGAATTGCTGTGCGTGTGTGTGTGTGTATATATATATATATATACACACAACATCTGTGTGTGGGGGGGTAGAATTGCTATAGGGTTAGTGAATATTCAACTTAAAAAATATAATGTCAAAACACTTTTGGGGTACTGGTATTGTTCTGTTTCTTGATCTGAGTTCTGATTATAAAGGTGTTAATTTTGTGAAAATTCAGAGAGCTGTACACTTGTGTGCAATTTTGGCATTACATTATTATTAAATAAGAAGTTTAAAAAGATAATGTCAAATTATTTCCCAAAGTGTACCCATTTTCATGTCCACCAGCAATGTATTTAACATAGGCACTTAAAGGAAAAAAAATTTTTTTTTGAAGATGTTGGGGGTAGGAGTTAATTAATTTATTTATTTTTTCTGTGTTGCGTCTTCGTTTCCGTGCGAGGGCTTTCTCTAGTTGCGGCAAGCGGGGGCCACTCTTCATTGTGGTGCGCGGGCCTCTCACTATGGCGGCCTCTCTTTTTGCGGAGCACAGGCTCCAGACGCTCAGGCTCAGTAGTTGTGGTTCACAGGCCCAGTTGCTCCGTGCCATGTGGGATCCTCCCAGACCAGGGCTCGAACCCGTGTCCCCTGCATTAGCAGGCAGATTCTCAACCACTGTGCCACCAGGGAAGCCCTAAAGGAAATTTTTAAAAAGAATATAAACTTACCAGTAATTTTACCAATAAAATATAATTGTTTTTGATTTTCCTGTATCCCTTACTCATTTTTGGCAATTTTTAAAAGTAAGGGCTAGTTAGATAAATTATAGTTCATTTAACATCTGTCTGCAAAAAAATATTTGTTAATGGAATATTAAATTAAATTTTACCTATTTGCTAACCACATCATATGAAAATTGCTGGATACACTTTCACCAAATTTGGAGTCTATGTTTAAGATTGTCAGACCTAAAAAATATAGTTTACCTGGCATATAAGAATTCCTTTTATAAGTCATGCAGTTTCACAAAGAGATACGGAAGTATTTTCCAGCTCATGTGATACGTTTTGGGAGAAAAATGGCGTATAAATGCAGACATTAGTGACAGAGAAAACAATGTGTTTTAAGCACAGACGCCAACTGGAATGACCCAAGGCACACACTTTGAATGGAAGACGTTGATTGGTGACTGAGCATCTTCTCCTGAGGGGCAGCAACATTAGGACCTCCTGGATTCTTCCCTTGAGCTCCTTCATACTCCCCTCCCTCCTTTCTTCCTATTTCCTCTTTATTGGTCTGTTTTTCTGTCTCCTTTTTGTCCTGTTGGGAATTCTTTCTCGTTCTGTCCTGGGCCCTCTTCTCTTCTCTCTGCCTACTCTCCCTAAGTGACGTCACCAGTCTTGTTTTCCAAATGCTCTCTGTAGATTGGTGACTCCCAAACTATTCTTCAGGAAAAATCTCTCTTCTGGGCTCTAGATTTTCTATCTGTGTGCTTATTCAACATTCTAACTTTGCTATCTCAGGGCCAGTTGAAACAGTATCTGAAGCTAACTGTTGATTCCCACTCCTCAGTCTAGTCCCATGCTCTCTTTTATTTTCCCATCTTGGTAGATGGTACCATCACATACCTAGTTGTTCAGGCTAGAGGCCTGGACCTTATTTTTGATTCCTTCTCACTCAATTCTGTCTCCTTGTTTCCATGTCCACTGTCATCATTTGCCCTAGTTCAAGGCTGTGTCATTTTTCACCTGGAATAATGAAATATTTTCCTCCTTGGTCTCACTACTTTGACACTTGTTCTGTCTAATGCATTATTCACTGTGCAGGCAGAATCATCTTCTTAAAAAGTGAATCTTATAATGCCACTTGCTGTCTCAAAACCCTGAATGGCCTCACAATTTATGCAGCATAAAAAATCAAAATCCTCACCATAGACCATAAATATCTACATGAGCTGCTAACCTTTCTAGAATCTTATTCCATTCCCCCCGTATTTATTACTCTCCCATCACACAGGTTTTATTTTAGTTCTTCAACCTAACCTGCACGTTCTTCTTCCCAAAATGTTTTTATTCCCTCTTCCCGTGGTAATTCTCACTTACCCTTTGGGCTTAAATAAGGTGTAAGTTCCTCAGAAAACTTTGCCTCATCCCATTACTTTGGGGGCATCAGATCTCCTGATAGACTCATTCACAATATCTGCTGTTCTTCCAATGCAGCACTTGTCACTGGCTGTACTTTTACTCATGTCTCTGTGATTATTGGCTTAATGTCTCTTCTATCCTGGAAATATATATGCTACCTGAGGGCAAGGGACCATGACAATTTTTTAACCTGGTCCATAGTAGGTGCTTAATAAAATTTGCTAAATGAATTAATTAGTCAAATATTAATTAATAATAAGTCAAATATTTATTGAGTATCTTCTGTTCAGCATAGCAATCATCTTGAAGGAAGAAGAATAAAAATTAATTCAAAATAAGCAAAAACTCCTAAACCACTAAGCCTTTAAACAATTAGAGGACAAAGGAAGACAATATGCAGTTAAGTGTGAAAACATGTGGTACAGCGTGAAACTGCTAGAGGAATGCAAGGAAGGAAGAGATCATCTGGGGCTCCGACAACTGGAGGAGTGGGTAGGACTTCCATGAATATAGGATTTGGTCACTTCAAACAACAGATACAAATTTGTAGTCTCCTACAGCCCAGCCTTAATTATAATAATTATTGATATTTTTCTTACAGCAGTTCTTTGGCTGTTGTAAAGGGCCTCATAAGTATGTTATTATTTAAAATTCCTTTCTTCATCTTGACATAGTCGTGTGTTTCTCTGCTTTTCGTACCACCCGTTTGAGCAACATCAAGCAGTGCTGCATTTGTTCTTAGAGGGGCTGTCCCAAATCAGAGTCTTCAGAAAGAATGGTGTTCGTGGCACCAGTGACGCTCCCCCTGCCCCCAGCAGCAGATGAAATGCTTCAAAGGGGACATCTGCCACCACCACTGAGATTTTATGGAGTACCCACACATGTAGACTCACTAAAGTGGGCATGACAGCTGAAAAATATTAAAAGTGTGTGTGTTTTTAAAAACAACTTATGGTTAGGAATTAAGAAATGACTTTTAAATAAGAACGGCACTTTTTTTTTTTTTTTTTGCAAGTGTGGACTTTTTTTCTTTTTCCTTTTGTTTTTTGTTTTTTGGTTTTTTTTTGAAGACCCCACACTTGCAAAATCTTTTAGGTCATGTGTTTGCTTTACGAAACATTTGGCAAGTAGTAGGTGCCGTGGGAATATATCCACTCCATCTGGAATCAGCAGATCCTCCTGGTTCCACTGTACCTGTGTTACCACCAGTCCCCAGGGCTCACAAATGTTTTTGTTTTCTTTCTTTAATAAATTTTGGATGCAATAATTAAGTGGAGGAACCTTACCAAAGTGAGTTCTTCCCTCAATTTTGTAAGGCAAATCTAAGGGGAGAAAGGAAATGTGTATTTGCCAATTTGATGTTTACGAAACTGAAACCTGTATAGAATGTAATTATTTCTTTTCCTGGTAGAGCATTTCCTTTCACAAAATAAGACCCAGTGAACACACATTATTTCCGACATAGTTGTTTTTTGTTTTTTGTTTTTTTTACTCCCCCCATGGAAAACTTTTTAAAGGCATTTAATTTTATTTAGATAGTAGCAAGTTATGGGTCATGTTGTCCTAACTTTTATGCTCCTTTTAAAAATTGAACAAATATTAAAACTGGAAAAATGATTTGGTTAATCTGATTCATTCACTGTCAGAGTAAGATTGTTTCCTGCTATATTCTTTCTTATTTTGAATTTTTGTCATCAATTGAGGATAGTTATATTATTTCACAAAGAGCCTTCTGGATTTCCACTCCTCCAATTATTTTATTTTGTTTTATTTTATTGTACTGTGTTTTATTTTAAAGGGGAGGTCATGTAGAAAATCAGGCTATAATCTCACAAATACAGCATCCCTTGTTTGATATTTGGATCTTTCTTCTTTCATTTTGGCAAGAAATACTGTGGGAATAAGTGTTTCTGCCAAGTATCAGTTATTTAAATATTTCATTACCTCACAAAATAAGAAAGAAGATGGAAAAAAATAGCTTCTCTAAGACAATTGGACAAAGACAAATTCCTGATTTATCCGAAGACCATTTCTTCCCTTTCTTTAGAACAACACTAGAATTTTTAAAATCCATTTTTAAAATTTCTGGAGGTATTTATACTACTAAATTAATTCAAATGTTGACAACTGAAAACATAGTTTTCTAAGTAGGAAACATTTTGGTATCAGAAAAGGACTTTTTTCCCACAAAAGCAAAAACAAAACAGCATAACAGCATCCAAAATATATAAAAATAAAGTATCAATCTAAATATGTTATTAGAAGAAAGAAAAACATACACACATACCCACACATACAAAAGAGTTTTGGTGATCTTAACGTCTCCTGCCGTTCTCTTGTTACCCTTACATTTCTAATTAAAAATTTGCAGGGACAGTAGTTTCAGGAAAAGCTCGGTGTATATGTGTGTGTTTGTGTGCCTATGAAAGCAAAGACTGAGCAAAACCAGAGATGCTATATGGAAATTAACTATTTTGCATGTGCTAAATTTTTTTGTTAGTTTGTTTAACTGCTACAAAATACAACTTTGTATTTAGTGGAGAGCCATAAACCACAAGTTTTTGGCCTTTAAACTTAATAGAATTCTAAGTAGATCTAAGAAGGTCTAATTTTACTCTTGAAAATGTATTGTCTGATTGATCTGGCAAGAAACAGTTAGATCATCTTTAGTGAAACACACATTTCTAGTTTCATGTTTATTTCACCCGCCACTTTATAAATGTGGCCTCAATGTCTTCATTGACAAACTTGGTAAAACATGACTAGAAAAAAAAAAAGAAAAAGAAAGGGCTAATGTATTTTACAAACGGAATCTTATTAGGACATTTCCCATAATGGTGGGGTATTTAAGACTGTTTCTTTTGGACCTAGATCAAGGGTCTTTATTATTGATAGTTTCAGAGTGTCCTTGCTTTTAATCCATGTCAGCCATCTGACAAACCCATAGCATGGGTGTAAGGAAACATACTGTCAAGTCTCAGTATATTATTATTTAATTATATTTTAATATCCTAATGACAGATGGAATCCCCTTTATGCCAGCTTGTTGCTTTATGCCTGATTTTAAATTTCTGTGTTGAAATAAAGTAAATTCTTCCATTTTAATCCAGAACAACTAGTTTCTGAATGAAAAGCATCAAGCCTCTGAGAAGCCAGAGGTAGTCGAAACTCTAGGACACACTTCTCCTTGTGCAGCTGTATATAATTTGAGTACCTATAGGTTACACGTTGGTTCTATGTCAGATATAAGGCTCAGACTTTAATGGGTGGAAAGATCATATTTTTAGACATTATTATCGAAAAGTAAAATCTTTCAATATCTTATCACCTACAATTTTTGTATAAGATGATACTATAAAGATGAAAAGAATAAGCGATTATATTAGAGATTATAGAACAGACCAAACACATAATATACCGATGACTTTAGCTGATAGTTATAGGTTTTATTCTTTGATAATTATTTTTGGGACTATCCTCTGAAACTTAGTTATGGTAAAACTCTAAACATTTTCCTATACTAACGATCAGGGGAACCTTGAGTCAGATTACACCTCTCAAGTCTTAGATGACACAGAATATTAAATTAAGGAATATATATCAGTGCTTCTGATTTTACTCATAACAACAGATTTTAATGGAATTTTAATGTATTTTTAAATATTTGAAAGTAGTTTATTCTCTGGTATAATGATTCAGAAGGTGTTCTTCAAAATAAGCAATTTCTGAGATTGCTCCTTTTATAAAATTTGGTTTTAGTAACTACTGGATTATCTCCTTTTCTTGAACAACTTGGCTTAGCCACAGATACACACACACACACACACACACACACACAAACACACACAAACTTGCCACCTTATCAAATACATATATTTTTCATTTTGTTCCCTTGACTGATAAATTTGGTCAAGGTATTCAAAATCTGGGACATAGGCAGAGGTAGATGCACGTTTTTGAGGCTGAAATACATACAATATACAACTTGCGGGGGGGGTCCTCCTTGAGAAAAAGAATACAAAATTACAAATATAAAAATGGGTGTAGGATCTTGAAAGGCTCTGAACCTTATGCTTCATTAGCTCTTCAGAAATAGTCCCGTGAATATAGGACTATAGATTGGGGCCTCTATGTGAAACTTCAGTCCCCTTTCTAATCTCCTTGTCCTATTCTGCACTTGATTCCCAAAGGAAGTGTTAATGTTGACAGTCAGACATTTATGACATTAACATGCTAATGTACTAGTCTCTCTGTCTCTCTCTTCCTCATTCTCTCTCTCTCTCTCTCTCCTCAAACTCTCTTTAGTCTTCCTAGATATTCTTTGTCATCCCTTCTTCTTTGTGTGTTTTTAGATTGGGACAAGTCTTGAGAAAACTTATGTGGAGCAATCATGTTGTTTTTATTGATTAAGAAACCCTTACTTTCCCCCCTCTCTCTTGAAGCACTTTTCTCTGAACTCCTTCTTCCTTGCCATTGATTTTCTCAGTTAGAGAAGGCCAAGACTCAGGTGTAGAGTTGAGGTCAACTGTGTCAATCCAAAGCCAGGGAGGTGATGAAAACGAGCAAAGCAGATCTGGTGTACGAGACACAACAGTGAGTGACAGAGACTGGAAGTTTTGCCTCATGGACAGAGTATCGAGGCTTCAGCTCTGGAAAAATGTTGCAGGTTGGCCTGAATGTCCTGTGGTCCAGATCTTTTTCTTTCTTCCCCAGAAAAACAGCAGTATCTTTTTTAAAATATGAAATCTTCTGATTTTTAAATATTTGCAAATAAATCCATATTTTTAAGAATACATTGAGGGCCAATACACATATGAGTCTGTTTCAGCTCACAGTCGCCAATTCATAATTTCAGGTCTATAGTATATGGGTAAACTGGGCTGGCAGTCCACTTAGGCTGGAGGCTACATAAGTCTGTACATAGCTTAGGGAAGAGGAGTTTTCTTCTGGTTCAGCCTAGGTTTTCAGGGCTTTTCCTACTGGATCAGAGGAATAGAGAACACTTATTTATTTAGCCATGGTCACTGCACGTATTATATATATCTCTCCTCCATAGACCCCACATTGAGTGAAGATGGAGTTAGAAACTGAGAGATAGTGGCTGATGGTCAGACAATATTCTGATATTCATGATCCTGGATTTCTAATAAAATACATTTCCATTTTACCTTTAATGTTACTAACATGGCATGCACTTTTCAGGAGATTTCTGTAACTTCTTCTTGGGTTTTAGTCTATAGAAGTTGTTTCTTAACTCTGTAGCTGTGGCATTTTGTGGTTTCAGATCCATCCAGGAATGCCATGCTATTGAGGATTTTCCTATTCCCACATTAAACATGAGAGCAGCATGATTATACAGAATGCATTTCCTGTCATTTGGCCTCTTGACATTTCCAGTATGCTCTATAGCTGAGCCTGGAAGGGTTTTTTATGTAGTTGAAATCTCTTGCACACACAGAAAAAGCAGGCCTGGAATCTCATTTCTTTTTTCTCTAGGGAACATCCATGCTCTAAATTGACATCAACACATGATAGAAATTGGTCACTCCCTGATACAGTCATTCAGGAATTTTTGCTATTTTAAGGCCTATTATTATTTCCAGCAGTTGCTACTTCATCATTCAGCAAAATACAGTCATCCAGAACTTCCTGACATACCAGGAGTTCTGTTCAGAGCCTTAACTCCCCAGTAGCCAGCTCTGTCACTTAATGCAGACATGCTAGGAGCATAGAGCTCATGGGCTTGGCTCTAAGACGGAAAGTAGTCCCCTATGCTTCAGACCTCGCTCTTTACTTTCCCTAGGAGTCTAGGTCTGAGCAGCCTTATCTAAGTGAAATCAAGCAGATTTTGAGACTGCACCCTCCAACTGCACCTGCAACTTCTTTTTGTGCAAAATGAGGGATACAAACAATGAACAAAGTAAAAAAGAGAGCAGAAAAATAAACATGTAGAGTTAGTTGCAAAATACACAGGAGCAAAGAACAGAAAAGATGAGGAAGAGAAAAAATATGAGACTCAGAATGGGTAAATAGGAGGGAATTAGGAAGACGTGTATGCTCAGTTTCAAGCTACTCTTTCTTTTTTGACTTCTAAAGAGTATTTGAGCATTTTACAGAATTTCTTCAATTTTACAGGACAGAACTCAATGGGATGATTTTTTTTTTAATTACTCTGTTTTCCCATTCATTATGCTGGTTCACTATAGATTTCACATCCATCTAGTTGCTAAATTAATGCTTCATAAGACCTAATGCTTGCTGATAGCCTGATATAACATTCTTCCTACAAATGTCTTTGTTTTATTTTTGAGGTTTTTGAATCTTTAAGGTTTCAAAGCATGGAAAACTGAAGATTCATTAACTTAAGCACTAATGAGTTTCTAAATAAGGGTTTGTATGGATGTAGCTTTACATACACAAAAGTTTAACCAGCTTCAGAGTATAAATCAACTGAGCATGGCAGGAAAGAGCATGTGAGTTCTCTGCAGCTGTGAGGACATTTTAAAAAAAGTAATTGAAAAGAGGTCATTTTAAACCATAGTTTACTGCATTATCAGTTTATAGTAGGTAGTACAGACTGACTCTGAGCTGTTGTTTGCTTAGATAACGAAGTTGTCATTTTTAATTAGCATTTGTTTTTCTTAAAGGCTAATTGCTTTTTTGAAAAAATTCAAGGTTACTTGATTGCTAATGACAAGAGTATAATGGTTACATTTTTTAAAAATCCCCAAACCTACCTAGTTGTACAGAACTATATTAGCTTTGATTTTTTTTACAATAAAGTACATATTTTTAAAACCAGAAGAACACATATTTACTAATGATATTAGTAAAATAAAATGCCTTGTTTTTGGCAAGAGGATCACTGTTAATGTGTTTAACAAAACATAAACATACCTGGTTCAATTTGGCTTTAAAATATATTTCATATCTCCTTTTCTTATAACGATCCTAACTTTCTGGACAAATACACTATAGCAACCAAATAAACATGCCACATGTAAAAATGCTTTTACTGATACCACCTATTGGTGGGTACATGCTATAAGGATTTTTCCCTTTCCAGATCACACCATGAACGGCACTGTGTCATCCACATTTTCTTATTGTTGTAACTTACTATATACAGTGCTTAGGTGGAGGCATACCAATAGGGTGTTGTTTTTGGCTGTAGAACAGAGACTTTCTTTCGGTAGAGCTAATTGTGTCGAAGATTGAATAGGTAGTTAGGCTTGTTCCCATTCTAGGAAGCAGTCAGCTAAATTAAACACCTTAATCAAGAGCCTTAATCAAATTCTCCTGGACTGCTCGCAGGGTGCAAATGTTCTGAGCACCTACTACACACCAGGCACTGTTTGCAACAGTGAACAAAACAGGCAAAAAGCGCTGTCCCCAGGGGGCACAGATTCTTGTGCAAGAAGACAGATTATAGATAAGATGAGTAAGTAAATTAAGTGGAATATTAGAAGGCAGTACATGCTATGGGGAAAATTGAAACAGGAGGAGTAGGGGTGCAGATAGGTGTAGGAGAAGCGCAATTTTAAGTAGAAACGCCGGAGATGGCGTCACTGCAAAGGTGATATTTGAACAAAAACTTGAAGAAAGTGAGGAAGTGAGCCATGGGGATACGTGGGGGAAAGCACGGCCGATAAAGGCACTGCGATTGCTGGTGTCTTCCTGGAAGATCAAGGCCACTGGAGTGTGAGAGGACTGAGCTACGGAAAGGACACAGGAAGTTAGGTTAGAGTGATAAGAAGTGGGGTGGACCTCAGAGGGCTTCTAAGGTCGCAGAGAGACTGTGCATTTCACTCTGCATAAGATGGGAAGGAGGGTGCTAAGCAGGGGAAAGGCAGGATCTCACTTAGGATCTACCAGGAACACTCTGCTGAGCGGTGAATAGATGGAAGGCAAAGCTCGGGGAGGGGCGGGGATCATTTATGAGGCTCGTGCAAGGGTCCAGACACAAAGAGAGAATCTCATCCGTTGTCTCTAATGTTTCTTCAGTTATCACTGTTGAGAACTTCAGTTCACTACCCTCATAGAGAAAACTGTGGTCAAAAATTGAGAAGTGGGCTTCCCTGGTGGCGCAGTGGTTGGGAGTCTGCCTGCCGATGCAGGGGACACGGGTTCGTGCCCCGGTCCGGGAAGATCCCACATGGCCGCTGAGCCTGCACGTCCGGAGCCTGTGCTCAGCAACCGGACAGGCCACAGCAGTGAGAGGCCCCCGTACCGCAAAAAAAAAAAAAAAAAATTGAGAAGTCACTGGAAGCTCTCCACGTGACTCTTCACATTTCCCCCTATCACAGAAATGGCCACAGGGAGAGTCTCCTATCGAACACTGTGACATTCTGGTAAATATGTGATTATACATGCAGCATCTTCATATGTTCTTTCAGCAACCAATTAATATAAGCCAGATGTGCAGCGAGCGAGAATCCGCTCTGGAGGTTGTCCTGAGAAAGGAAAGATGTATTTAGAGTGCACACCTGCAGCTCTTGCTGCTGTGCACTGCTCCTGCTGCAGCTTTGACGTCTGCTGCGGTAGAGGAACTCTGGGTCAACAAGATCATCTAATCACCTCATTGCAAAGCACAGAGCATTGAGGAATGGCATCTTCCTATAAGAGGACACTAAACCCCACCTGGTGTTTAACATGCTCTGCTTGCTTTAAAGTGAGCTTGAAGCCATCACTCCTTGTTATTTGTGAAAATAAAGACTCAGAAAATGTAAGAACAGGTAGGGAGTATTTGAAAGGTTGTGAGTTAAAATGTAACCTTTCTCTGTGCTCCCAATAAGCTTTCAGCTTTAAGAAAGATCGTGGACGTAAGGCATTTGAAAGAGAGATGAAGAAAAATGACTTTATTAAGTCAACAAATTGTCAAAGAAAAGGATGGAAGTCTTGGGATTTAGATTATTTATGAGAATAATCCAAAACCATAGATAAACAAAGCACTGAACACAGCTTAGATCAAAAGTGTTTTTGTCATTTTTTTAAATTTCCCTGTTTTGCTGCTTAAGTGCTGAGAGGAACTTTATAACTGGTGAAATATGCATAGTTAGAACATTCTTAAATATTAAAAGTCCAATAATTATTGAGGATATTGGTGATAATTCCATCTCACCTTGAGCTTTGATTTTTTTCAGATATTATTTATGTCCACTCAAATCATTACATATAGATTATAATCTGAAACCTTTACTTCTAATAATATTTTATTAATAAAGATCTTGTTAACCCATTACTCATATTTTATTGGCTTTTCCCTTATATAAAGAAATCCCAATTTTATATAAACCATACAATGTCCAGGGTGGACTAATTTATGCACCTAGTAAGGCAAGCAATTCGGGTGGTTTTTCTCTTAGGATGAACTTGGACTTCCTCCTTTTTTTGTTGTTGTTGTTTTTTTTTTGCAGTATGCGGGCCTCTCACTGTTGTGGCCTCTCCCGTTGCGGAGCACAGGCTCAGGACGTGCAGGCTCAGCGGCCATGGCTCACGGGCCCAGCCGTTCCGCGGCATGTGGGATCTTCCCAGACCGGGGCACAAACCCGTGTCCCCTGCATTGGCAGGAGGACTCTCAACCACTGCGCCACCAGGGAAGCCCTGGACTTTCTCCTTTTAATCAACAGACCTTGACTATTTGGGCAATGGAAATGATAGGTCCATAAAAGAGCTTGTTATTTTAGGTGATGGAGGAAACATACTCATACGGAAGAGAGTTGTAAATGGGATTGTAGAATACGCATTCTCTTAGGAAAGTTAGAGTTCTCTTCAGTGCTGTCGACTCCTCTTGATGTAGCTATGGGTCCTGAGAAGAATATTTGGAACTGCTGAATTTCTTTTCTTCCCTAAGTAGAAATCACTTGGACCCTGTGTTCTTCCATTTCCTCTTTTAATAAAATAGAATAATGGCATCTTCTTCCACAAATATGAAGGGTGATATAAATGATAATGTTTTATTTTTTAATCTCTGGACAAGATAAATGACTTGAGGGCAAGGAAACGCCTGCTTTTCCCTTCTTTCCTTCTTGCTTTTCTTTTAAGAAAAAAAGAATGAATACATTTCGTTTGAAGTAACCCATATGTCCTCAAGATAGGTCCTGGCTGCCAACAGAGTTCTTTAGAAATTCTCTGATGAGTCAAATTTCCAACGTTCTTTCCCGTGTTGGCTTGTGCCATTCCCTAATATTGCTTTAAGTCAGAGGGATAAAGCGTCTCTCACTAAAGTGTTCCTATAATCCTCTCAGTTGTCACTTGATTCTGTGAATCCAGAATTTCTCCAGAATCTTATGCCAAGGAGTCATTTTTCATTTCCCACTGATGCCTGAGCAGATCCATAAACTAGACAATGAAGAAAACGATATTTGTATGAATGTTGATTGATTCAACTACTAATGGATAATATCTGAGTGCGGTTGTTTCCCTCAATATAAGTTATATTATACTTAACTAGTCTCCTGTCCAGGATATCAGACATTATGCATTAGGACAATATCTGTTATACTTTGTTTAATTATCTTTTATAGATTATCAATAGAGCATTTTAAAAAATGAATGAAAAGTGTTTGCAGAGTGTACTCCATAACTGGATGGATGTGTATAATTTTCTCCTTGGTAAAATTTCCCAGATACCCTTCTCTGAAGTAGTCATTTAGATGATAGTGATCTTTGGATGAAGCTGTTAGGATTAAATAATAAAGGGTATGACTCATAAACATGTCGTTTAAACATGGGAACAAGTAACTAGAGCCACTCTCTCTAGCCAAAAACCTCTCATTTTTATGGTTTCCCCCAACCCCCAACATGAATGGCATACACCTCCAGCCTTTAAACTGGCAGGTTTTCTCAGAAAAATGACCCATTCTAAAATGAAGAATACCTAAATCCCACAAGTAAAAGAAGCAGCCTGTTATTACTCTTCCCGTTCAGCACATGAAAAGCAGAAGTATGTGAGAACCATACCCAACCTGTAATTTGGTAGCCAAACAACAGATCTGTGCTGTAGCAGGAAAAATAAAAATGCAACTACTTTGGTCTCTTGACTGGTCTACCCTGGAGGAGTGAGACTTCTTGATTTTCTCATTTCCAGAACAATGTTCTTGTCTGTCATTAGGTTCCAACTAAAGAAGCTTGTGCACATGGGGAGTTCAATGTTTGCTTCCACTCCGAGGACTGAGATGGAGGGTATATGGTTTGTGTCTCTGTTACATCTGTGGTCTTCCTCTACTGGTATACACATTTTCTCCTAAGTGCGTTTTAGGGTTGAACCGTTTTAGGCTTTTTTTTTTTTTTTCTTTAAACAAGTTATAAAAGTTAAATTAAACATATTAGATGGGGCTTCCCTGGTGACGCAGTGGTTGAGAGTCCGCCTGCCGATGCAGGGGACACGGGTTCGTGCCCTGTTCTGGGAAGATCCCACATGCCGCGGAGCGGCTGGGCCGGTGAGCCATGGCCGCTGAGCCTGCGCGTCCGGAGCCTGTGCTCCGCAACGGGAGAGGCCACAACAGTGAGAGGCCCGCGTACCACAAAAAAAACAAAACAAAACAAAAAAACATCTTAGAATATTCAAGAGTTTATTTGAGCATATATAGATTTGAATTTGGTGGCTCCATATCAAAGATGGTTAGGAGCACTTCACCCACAAGAGCGAGGGGATAGGTTTTCATAGAGAAGGTGAGAAGCAAAGGAAGGAGATTATTTGATTGGCTATAGTTTAAGCACTTGCCTTATTTAGGAAAGCCTACTTGGCTGTTTGTGATTGGTTGTTCTTAACTGTCATTTCTGTGGATTAGGGTGTCCTGCCTCTGGCTTAGATTTCAGTTTGCTTACAAAGGCTGCCCAGGCATTAGACGCCTCAATTTGATGGCCTTTTGGTTTAATTACTTTAACACAAGGAACACAGTTACCCCACTATTGAAGTTATCAGAGTTCCTCACATCCTTGACTGACTACAACTTGCTTAGGGACAGAGTGGACAGCTCTTCCTAATTCAGTCTATAATGCAATAAAAAGATTGATGAGTCCTTGTTTTATCAATACCACTAACACATACATATGTATGTACACATAAATATATGTACACATACATGCAACTTATATATGAATATATACATATGTGTATATAATTTAACTGGGAATATTCATGTTTGTCTTGGCCTCTATAAACGTAGCAACAGAAATAATGAAAACAGTGTTCTTATTCTATCACTGTCATTGAAGACAAGATTTTTGTCATAGATAAGTGAGGAAAGGGGAATTTGATACAGTTGTAAGAGAAATAGCTTTTAATCTACACAGAGTCCCCAAAGCAAAAATCATTCCATCAAAATGCTGGGAATCTAAAGCTCAAAAGAGAGGCTTGGTGCCTTGCCAGTACTTCTTTATCTAGTAAGTGATCTGGAGTCAAACCAGAGATTTGATTCTTAGGCCCGTGAGTTCCCCTTATTCCAGGTTGCTTGTAACCTGAGGTGTTTAGATCCAGGTGTTATTGGTGTTTTATTTCCCTAGCTTTCAATCCCACTGACCTTTTTACTGAGTATTGTGTATATACTAATAGAACCCTGACACTCTAAAAAATGTGCAGAATTGTCTGCATTGTTGAATAGAATCGTACCAACATCATGCTAGAGGTCTGTGTGTAGTATGCATTCATAGGACAGTATTACAACACAGATAGTAGAGTATTCCCCTGGGAGATGGGAAATCTAAAGAATCTGTTTTTTAGTGGGTACATTTGTTATGGGAAGAAATAGAATGTTACTCATTCCAGCCAGCCTCTGTATTGAAAATACGTGTAATAAGATAAGACAAAAGCTAGCTTTGTCAGTCCTTTCCCTAGCTTTACCCTAAGTTGGTGGAGTTAACACCAGTGTTTCTGAAGGGCTAAGTCGCCATTACTTTCCCATTCACCTCTGGGACAAGGAAAGGGGACCATGAGGAGATAAAAGACTTGCATTTCAGGACCATTGGAGGGGATTCATGAGAGCACCAGAGCTCAGCAAATTCTTTGAGTTGATGAGGCTGTGTGACAAGGCAGCCTGGAGAAAAGAGGTGTTTTCAGGGTATTTGAAGCCTTCTCAAGGCTAGGAAGTAGACTTCTCCTCAGCCCCTCCAGTGATCAGTACTCCGAACCCTGAGAGATGCCAGTATCCCTAAAGAGGAGGTTTAGGGCTTCTGAAGGTAGGCTCTACACATGAATAACTAGGGCCATGAGGGTCACAAGGGAAAGTACCTGTGCCCGACAGAGAAGGCTCCTGATGTCCTCCAATGAACATAACAGCCATGTTCATTATGCACTGATGACCAGAGTGGCCTGCTCCAAATGACCCCAGAGAAAATCATGACTAAATCACAACTTCCTTCCAGAAAAACAGGAGGGAATTCCGAGCAGAATGTTTGATGAGTAAGAACACTTTTCTTCAGAAGTTGAGGGCTAAATATGATTCACATGACAGAAAATCTAGCCCACTCAGGTGGATTCTTTCCCTTTTTTGTCTATATGCATACCCTTCATCCAAACTTTGAGGTGAGAAAGATGAGTTGAAAAAAAAAAACACACATGAAAGTTATTTCCTGGCATCTCACCCAGGAATGAGTGATGAATAGAGCCTAGAAACAGCTTTAAAAGCCATTTTCTTTGCTCATGTGAGGTCATGAGGTTTCTCCGTGCAACTTTCTGGGCACTAGAATGAATGAAAATGGCACAAAACACACTCCAGGTCTATCATTGATTTAAAGTGATTGATGGCTGGTCTTGTCTGATTGTGCTCTATTGTCGAACAATCCATCATTCCAAACAAACCCTGTACTCCATAGTCCAATATATAGTTACTTGTGGCCAAAGAGTTGAGGATTTATTTTTTTCCCAGAGAGCAGTTGGTGGTAGGGTAGGGGAAAAGAGAACACGTTGCCTTCTATTACAAAACTACAAAATACTTGTGTGTTAGGAAGAAAGTACTCTGATGACGCATGCTACATTTTTGTTAAGTTTATGTAAGAGTGTGTTCATTTCCATTGAGCAAACCACATTTTCCACATTTCCCACACTTTCCTCAGGCCGTGTCTTCCTCAAGCTTTTTCACAAGGCCTAATATTTGTCCTACTTAGCAAATCAACTGTTCCTGATTCCTAGGCCAATCCTGGTTTGAGATAGGAAGTTCATTTTTTTTAGAATATCTAAAGTGACTATAAAAATATTTCATACTCATTACCCAAAACATAGAAGATAGAGAAAAGTATGAAGAAAGAACAATCAGACACGACCCCCTCTTATCCTACATCTTAGAGTATCTGCATTCTTTCCTTCCAAGGTGTTTCCTAGGTGCCATATACACACATACACACACACACACACACACGCAGTTTTGTGTCCTTTTCTCCTCACACAATGTTATATCTTGAATGTTTCAGCTAGGTCATTGCAAAACCTTCCAAGGTGTGATTCTTGGGGTAGAGAGGGAGTGTTAGCCTCTCCTGACTCACTCTACCAGGCTAATAGGACTGCGTAGGGGTGAGTCCACCCATTCTGAATCACCATCACTGCTTATCTCACCCTTGACATGGTGTCTCCTGCTTACCTCTGGGCTTGAGGGTTGAGTCCAGAATCTAGCTCGTCCCTCAAACCCTGCAGTGCCTCCGGTCACATGAAATCTCAGGTTCAATCTTACTCGTTCCTAGAACTTGGCTTTTTCCTCAGACATCACTCAGGCTTCTGTCTTTATACGGTAATGAGAACCAGGTTTTGCTCTTGCCAGGTATAATGCCTCTCTACATCTCTTTTCTGTACACCTGTCCTCCTAGAACCTAGAGAGGAGTGCTGCTTTGCCTTGACATCTGAGTACCACTAGCTTAGATCCCACCCTGTCCCTCCTTGCTTCCTTGATGCTACATTATGACTATCTCTTAGCAAGTTCACTGTGTCTTAAACCCTGGTCCTAAGAATGCATCATAAATATGTGTGGCTGTATTCCATAGGGACAATTCTTTTTCCTAGGTGTTAACCTCAGCCAGGCCTTCTGAAATCATCCAGCTCCTAAGTCCTACAGAAACAGACTTGTTGTGGCTACAGTAGCTGAGCTAGCTGGGGAAAGGAACTGCTCTAGGCTTCACTTCCTACCATTCTCTTCTAAACTTTACTCCCAAGTGGTTTCTTTGATACCTGAACTTTCCTTCTTCGGGAAGCTCCTTCAAAGTGACATTTCATCCAGGTAGTTTATATGAGTTTTGGGATTCAAATCTCCTGAGATGCTTGTCTCAGCCCATTGCCTTAAGCCAGTTGTTCTCAACTGGGCATAATTTTGCCCCACTGGGGATATTTGGCAATATCTGGAGATATTTTTGATTGTCCTAACTGGAGGAATGCTACTGGAATGTGGTGAGTAGAGGCCAGAGATGCTGTTAAACATCCTACAAGGCAGGGCACTGGCCCACACAACAAAGAATGAACTGGCCCGGAAAGTAAATAGTGCCAAGTTTGAAAAACCCTACCTTAAGCTGTCCACATAAAGTCTTATAAACATGCAATGCCACACCCAACTCCGGCGCAAGGCATGCTGAGCCTCCCTTTATGATTTTGGAGAGACACTCAACACCCCTCCACCTGCCTAACTCAACATTAGTGGGTCCTTATAATACCAGGCTCTAAATCCTCTATCAACTGCCAAATAATCCTGAACCCTGCACCAATATAGAAAAGGTGCTAAGCTAGTTATTGTGGATCAGACACATTCTCCATACTCCAGTACTTTTAGGCCGAGATGGAAAATAGAGTGTGTTCACAGATGACCATGTAACATCCATATCAGTGTATTCCACCATGAATCTGTCCAAGTAATTAAGTACATGGAATATGGCTACTGCTAGCCTCTTCCTTCCCTCTTAGTTCCTAGGAATATCTTCAATTCTGGATAGGCACTCTCACACAAAATATTCTGAATTAATATCCAGATATAATGTATAAAACACACCAATCCAGTAATTTCATATGGAAGCCAAGCACCTTATGCTACCAAAATTCTTACCTGGCGATGTCGATGTCCTTCGCTTCGCCTCGTGATGCATATGTTCAAAGGAGTGGGAGAATGAGACAAGTTGGTTCCTTTCTCAGAACAATGTAATTTTATTCTCTATTACCGTTGTCTTCCTCATCATCCTTGGTTTTTCCTTTACTTGTCTACTTTAGCTGAATCCAGAAAGGCTTCTTCTCAGTCAAATCTCAGCTTTTCCCTCAAACTCTCTTCCCCTGATATCCTTTCAATCCCACCTCTCTCTGGTATTTATTTATTTTTCTTTATTATTTTTGGCCCCTCAACATTTAACTATAAAATTTTTCAAACTTATAAAGATAAGTTTAAAGGACTATAGCGTGAACACCCACCACCTAGATACTATAATGATGCTCTGTTTGCTTGATCTGTTCAGCTATCCACCTCGATTTTTGATGCACTTCAAGGAACATTCCAGCCATCAGTATACTTCATCCTTAAACCCTACAGCACACATGGCATTACTAGAATTTATATCTAGTATATCTCTTCACATATTTTGGTGATAAAATTTACATACAGTGAAAGGCACACATCTTAAGTGTACCATTTGATGAGTTCTGACAAATGCATACACCTGTGTCACCCAAACAAGAGAGTTTTTTCTTTAAAGAGCAAAGCTGATCTCATTATTCATTAAGCCTGACCTCAGTTCCATTTTTGAGTTAATTCAGCACAACATATTCTGCTGTAGTGACTCATACAGCTGGAACCATTTGAGGAGCTGTTTTAGAAACATAGATTCCTATATTTAGACCCTGATTCAGGAAGCCCGAAGTAGGGCCCAGAAATCTATGATTCTTAAATACTCACCAGGTAATTATGATAAGTAGTTAAGTTTGGAAACGTCTGTCCTAAGGTGATATGCCCCAAACTTGCATGATAACACTCATCCAGGGTGTGCTTGTTAAGTGTACAGATCACTAGACCTCTGCCCTGGAAATTCTGATTCAGTAGGTGTGGTTAGGACTCAGAATTTGTGTTGTCATTTGCATTGTTGTTTTCTACTAGCTATTCATTCATTCTCTCATTTATTAAACACATATGTGCTGAGTGCCTATTGTGTGTCAGGCATCTGGACAATTATGAACTTTGGGCAAGTGAGGAGATCACTCTATAAAACATTAAAATGATGTCAAGGTTGGAGATAAAATATGACTTGGAAGTATTGTGTAGTAACTTTAATCACCACCACCTTCACAGCACCTCCTCTCCCTCCTGCAAATGCTGCTACAGTCAGATGAATGATGTAGACAGGGCATCAGAGAAGGGAAGTCTTATCCCGAATTGTTCATCACCCAGCCTCCAGCCAGAAGACTGAGTTAGGAGAAAGGTGTTCTACTGTCAGGTTCCAGAAGCATAATCCTGGAACCTCTTGGCCATATCTTACAGCCTCAATATTCGCAGACTTTTTGAAGGGTCTTGGGGCCAAATAAATTCATGAGCTGTATAACCTCTTGAAACCCTGAAAAAAATCTGTAACGTTTTTCTAGTTACTTCGCCATGCAGTTGGCATTTAATATAGCAATTTCCATGGTCTCTTTAAGGCTCTTGCCTCCCATCATCTTAATCTAAGCCCATGAAATGGGCAAGATGGAACTAGGACCCCAAAGCACTGCACCGATGGTAGCTTCAGGCCAGGCACTGTCATTCAGATTTACTGAAATGATAGATGATTGTGCAGAAAAGTAGCAAGATACCCCTTTGTTCTATGTTAGGGCTGCCTCCTCTGTGGGGAATGCAGAAGGCTGTGTCAAGCCTCCCAGCACCTCTATGTGTTCACCAACCCAGACGCTCTGGTATTTTTCCCACATTAAGCAGAATGATGGGAGTTATAAGGTGGCTATACCTGAACTACTGTGGGAGTACAGAAGGGGAGATTTTACAATTATCTGAGATTTAAAGCACTTACGGTGGAGGTGATAGGTAGAAGAATGATCTAGCAGAAGGGACAGGCATGGACAAAGGCATCCTTGCAGGGAAGTATGTGACATGCTTGGGTTTTGATTGGAGTGTACTGGGTGTGAGAAGGATCAATGAGTAGAGGGGCTGGAAATGTATATTTGGGCCTGATTATAGCAGGCTTTGCATTTTAAGGCTAAGGGTTTGGGCTTTATTTTATGGGTGTGTTAAAATCAAAGCTGCACTATAGCTAAATTACTTTGGCAGTAGCTTGAAGGATAAGAGGCAACATGGACTTAAGACTCAGAAGAAGACTAAATCTGTGTGCTCTACATGCCATGTATCAGCTGAGTGAACTGGAGTAGGTCCGCAAACCTTTCTTCACTAGTTTCCTCATTTCTAAAATGAGTATGGTGACACTTATCCTGCAGGGCTCTGACATAATAGATTGGAGATAATAGATTTAAAATACCAGTACCAAGCTTGATGAATATAGGCACTCAGAAAGTGCTCACAGGAAAAAAGGCAACCCTGAAGGGGGTTTCTTAACAGTTTGAGTTAAAAAACATGAGAATAAAGGAGAGGAAATGGAGAAAAGGAAAGGACCATGAAAGTAATGTAAAAGAAGAACCTCTAGATCTTTCAAAAATGTGGAAAAGGAAAAATAAAAGATGACTGATATGTTGACAATTGGTGATTGCAAGGATGGTGCCACATCAGAAGTCAAAGTGATGAAGAAGGGAGGCTATTTAATAACTCCAGTAAGAATCACACATGACATAGAATTTAGTTCTTCAACTAGTTATTTCTGGAATAATATCCAATGTAATAGCAGCTAAGGAATAAATAACACTTAATTGCCATATAACTCTTCATGGTAGGTATTGATACTACATTAGGTATTATAGATTACCCCTATTTAAAAAACTAAAAAACTGAGGTACAGACAGACTAATTATCTGAGGTCCTACAACAGCTAAGTATCTGAATCAAGCATTAATCCCAGGCACTCTGGCTCCAGAATTAGGGAACATAATCTCTGTGTTACACCAAAGGGGATTGAAATCCTAGAAGAATTTCTAGATAACTCAGCTTTGCTGAAGGACTGGTCAGACCTGGCTGGTCTGTTTTGGAGAACTATGAAGATAAAGCATGCCAACGGCTTCCCACTGAAACAGATACAAATTTTAGTCAACAAACTAAGATGCTTATTTTTATTTTCCTTAAATAAATTCAAATCCAACAAAGCCCCCATTCTACCATGGGTTCTAGGTAATGCCAAAATTTGGGGGGACTCCTCCAACCATTAGTCATTATATTATATGTTGCTGAGGCTATATACAGTATGTACTGTTGAGGCTCCATGTGTATCAGCCTACACACGCACCTTCAGGTCTAGTGTCTCTGCAGCTCCCAGGGCCCCTAGAGGCAGTTGGAGTTTCTGGGAGACCAAACATCATGGCCAGTGTCTTTACTTGCATCACATCCCTTCCATAACATGTTACCCATCCACAGTACTATGCTACAGTGCCTGATACTCCTCATCTTGCCTCAGTCCAGGGAAGTCTCTTCTCTTCCTTATTTGCTGCTTCATTTGGAGGAATTCTCCTCCTTATCCTCCCTCAACATGACACCCACCAAAGACAATTTTTCAATGAATTTTGGGTTTTGCAAATAAGACAATAATGCCTCCATTTTAGAGCTGCAAAAATACAGTTAGGAGCAACATATAACAAGTAAAAGATTGAATCAATAATTTAAAGCCTTCCTACAAAGAAAATCCCAAACCCAAGTGGCTTCACTAATAAATTCTACCAAACATTTAATAAGAATTAGTACCAATTCTTCATGAACTCTTCAATAAATTAGAATAGGAGAGAACACTTCCCAATTCATTCTAAGAGGCCAGTATTACTCTGACACAAAAACTAGACAAAGATATCACAAGTAAACTACAGAACAATATAGATGAAAAACTCATCAATAAAATACTAGCAAACCATATTCAGTAACATATAAAAAGGATAGTACACCAGGAACAAGTGGGATTTATACCAGGAATACAAAGTTGGCTTAACATCTGAAAATCAATAATAGAATACACAATGTCAATCGAATAAAGGACAAAAACTACGTGATCATCTCAATAGATGCAGACAAAGCATTTGACAAAGTCCAACACTTTGTCATGATAAAAGCACTTAATAAACTAGACATCCAAGGGATCTTCCCTAACTTGATGAAGGACATTGATGAAAAATGCCTCACTACATCATACTTAAGGGTGAAAGGCTAAATGCTTTCTCCCTAAGATCAAGAACAAGACAAAGATGTTACTCTTGACACTTATATTTAACATTTTACTGGAAGTTCTAGCAAGGATAATTAGGCAAGAAAAAGAAATAAAAGACATCCTGATTGGAAAAGAAAAATTAAAACTATCTGTATTTGCAGAAGTAATTATCTTCAATGTAGAAAATCCTAAAGAATCCACTGAAATATTCAGAGCAAATAAATGAGTTAAGCTAGGGTTCAGGGTACAAGACCAAAATACAAAATTCTGTTGTATTTTATACAATAGCAATGAACAATCTGAAAACCAAATTAAGAAAAAAATCCAAGAAAAAATAAAATACTTAGAAATAAATTTAGCAAATGAAGTACAAAATTTATACTCTTAAAACTAAACAAATATTTTTGAAAGAAATTAAGAATCGTTTAAATAAGTGGGAAGACATCTGATGTTCATGGATCAGAAAATGTCATATCGTTAAGATGGCAATACTCCCCAAATTGATCTACAGATTCAACACAATCTTTCTCAGAATCCCAATTGTTTTGTTTTTTTTTTTTTTACAAACTGGTGCTAAAATTCATTCAAGGGACCCAGAATAGTCAAACCAATCTTGGAAAAGAAGAACAAAGTTGAAGGACTCACACATCCTGTTTTAAAAACTTACTACATGAGGTGGATGGACCTAGAGTCTGTCATACAGACTGAAGTAAGTCAGAAAGAGAAAAACAAATACCGTATGCTAACACATATATATGGAATCTAAAAAAAACGATATTGATGAAGCGAGTGGCAGGGCAGGAATAAAGATGCAGATGTAGAGAACAGACTTGAGGATACAGGGAGGGAAGGGGAAGCTGGGACGAAGTGAGAGAGTAGCATTGACAGACATACACTACCAAATGTAAAATAGATGGCTAATGGGAAGCTGCTGCATAGCACAGGGAGATCAGCTCGATGCTTTGTGATGAGGGGTGGGATAGGGAGTGTGGGAGGGAGGCTCAAGAGGGAGGGGATATGGGGATATATGTATATATAATAGCTGATTCAATTTGTTTTACAGCAAAAACTAACACAACATTGTAAAGCAATTATACTCCAATAAAGATGTGAAAAAAAAAACTTACTACAAAGCTACATTAATCAAGACCATTTGGTACTGGCATAAGGACAAACATAAAGCTAAATGGAACAGAATTGAAATTCTGTATATAAACCTACAGGAAAAAGGGGGAGGGAAAAACACAAATTTCTATCTTGAAAGAAATAATTCTATATATTATCTGTCATGCCATGATTTTTTCATGATTCCCTATGGAATCATTTTGGAATGAATATAATCAATGAGAATAAATATTTTCCACTTGACATTTGGCAACTGAATAATTTTGTTGCTGCAGAGAAAACAATCAGTATTTCTCTTCTCCGCTTCACTACATTATTCCCTATTCACCTCCCTCAACCCTGACCCCACCATCAGCCACCTACCTGGTGAACTTTCTGGAAAGGACAAGCATTGGCTGATTTAAATACACACTGAGGTATAAACTATTCATATCCCAGATTTGCCTGAAGCTCAAAAGTCCTTGGAGGTTTAATGAGCCAGAGAATCCAGAAAGAACTTCTACAACCTCTGAATACAGACCCAGTCAAGTCATCATGTTACCTAAGATTAGATTTTAGATCATGGCAGGTGATTTGGTGAAAGAAACTACCTAAACTCTGATAATAAAGTATGGTTCAGTCATTAAAGTTACTATGAAGTAGCAAGTGTTATAAAAATTGTGTCTTGAACCAGAACCAGAGATTAATATTTTAGGAGAGTTGGGAGTATTTTAAGAAGAAGTGAGGGACATTCTGAGGTATCAACTTTGAGAAAGTATTAAAAAAGGAAAAATGTTCTTTTTAAGAAATTGTAAGTAGGAAAATGAGGTGGATTTCTGCTGCTTCAGAAGGGGCAGGGAGGGGACAAAACAAAACGAATAATTAATCTTACAATATATGAGACTAAAGAAAATTAAAATAAAATGAATACGAGTGACTTGAGTTTGTTTTGGAATAGAGACCCTATTTAATAATGAGGCAACTGCCCAGACTGAAAAGAAATGTTTTGGGAGGGATGAAGGAAAGTTTATAAAGGCCACATTTATTGAGCTCTTAAAAAATGATCCTGTTGGAGTGATTTTCAGAAGTTATGATTATTAAAACTACTTACTATTTCTCTTCATTTTTACCCTGCCAAATCCTAGCAGTTAAAGAGTATACAAGTTAAACTATTGTAACAGAATTGAGAGAATCCACAAAACTTCATTAAATGTCCCCAAAAAACACACTGAATCTACAAAAATCAATTTTGCCTACCTTTCAAATGTTACTTTCATTTTGAAGTGTCTGTAAACTATATAGAGTTATAATGAAAAGAAAAGCTGATAAGTTGTAAACGTTCTGAAGATATTATGATATTCCTCTCCAATAAGAAAATATTTCCCACCATGGCCCTCCCTCCCCCCAGTATTCTAGCAAATACAGATGATAGGTGCTAGAAAATCTCAATAAAAACATAATTTAAATATCTAATCATAATTCTTAAAAAAAATCCGAATCAGAAAAGTTTCTTCCTCTAAATTAAAAATACAAGCAGATGAATTTCAGATTTTGGATATTAACATTAAAGAGAATATACAAACTTGGTGGTAAGAGTTGGGGAAAAAAGAACAAAAGTCAGGACAGAGATGCAGTGCCACTGTAAATACACTGATAGACTAACAATTAAAAACTTAATGTAAGGAAATTGCCTACACACTTTTACAGAAGAAGGTTAATCTAAAATGATACCGGTCCTGAAAAGGTTAGCTGTCACATTCAGTAGCAGGGGCATCCAGTGGTCACTGGCTACCTAAGGGGAGAAGTTGGTAAATTACTTTCTCCAGTTCACATACTCTCCAGAAAGATCAGCTCTTTGGTGTCTTTGGCTGGCCTGCATTAGGATGGCTTCCCATTCCCTGGAAGGTTTTGTTAACCTACCTAGCAGCAGGTCCTGATTGGTCATGGGAGAATCTGGGCTAAATGGTATACATTTTGGATGATGTAAAAGTAAATTAGAGAATAGGGCAAGTTATTACACCAGAGAACATGGGGCAATGGGGAATAATAAAAATCAGGCTACTCTAATTTCCTTTGAACAACTAAATATATACAGGTCATTATTTCCTGTAATCCACAGGCCTCCCAGTGCAAGTCCTGGCCCTGCCTTCAAGTCTCCGAGACAAAAACAACAAAACACAGTGTGGAGAGAAATGAAAAAAGCTGTGATGCTATTTAAAGAATGGAGTAAGTACACTTTTCAGATGCTGGATTTCTTCTCCTATTGGAATGTTAAATTAGACAACCAACAAGGAAAACTCACCTTATTTGAAAAATTCAGTTGTTTCCCTGACAGTAATTTCCATTTGTATTCCCTGCAGTCTGTTCCTGTACATCGCTGGTGTGGCTGAGCCACATTTTAACTTTTCTTTGCCAAGGCTAGATCATAAAGGGAATCCCAGTTTCTTCCTGAATGGGGTTTAGTCTATACTTAACATTATTTCTCTGGAGACTGAGCTTAGTTCTTAATTTTAAGTCTATGCCCAAATCGGTCTATTTTCTCAGGACACACACCATGCCACTTTTATAGGAATGAGGGAGTCTCTTTCCCAGTCTTAGGTAGGTCTGTACATCCCTCCTAGTACATGAGGCCTTCTAGGCAACCAGAAGAGGCTACTTACAGGCTCCTGGCATCTTGTGTATTGGTAAGAGAATGACTGAGAAAGATGAAGCCTTTACCGGTGCTTTTGTTTGCATGGACCCCTTATATCTAAACCACCTGATGGGCTTATTAAAGATGTTGATTCTTAGGCATCTAATCAAACCTGCTGAGGCCGAGGGAACCCAGGAACCATTTTAACTAAGAACCCCAGGTGGTTCTTATAATAAATACTAAAGTTTGAAACCCACTGCTAGCCATTCTTTACATTTTCACAAAATGTATCCAAAGGGACCGCCAGGAACCTTCGCTATCACAGCTGTATCTGGAGGCAGCTACAACCAAATTCATCATGGCAGTGCCAAGTTTCTGTGCTATAATATTGTGGAGTTTAGGATTTTTTTCCCATGATACTAAATTCTTGTGCTACTAAGTCAGTTTATAATAGATGCTTACTACATTTTCACATGTCCTTATTGTTTCACCCATGGAACAAAGCATAATCCACGAAGTTTTCTCACATGGGGATTCTTGGCTCCTGGGCAGCTAGACTAGGACAGAGGGGCTGCTGAGCGATGGTAGAGAGCTCTCACTCTGGCCTGCAGATACTAAAATTTCACTGGGTCCCAGCAAGTCTGTCTGGGAAGACTGGAGACTATTTGGTGCTGGCAAAGCTTGAGCTGAGAACCTAGGAGGCTGGCAGTGTTTATCCAGGAGTTCAGCTTAAGGGATGGGAGCTGTAAGTGAAAAAGGCAAAGGGAGTAGTTTGGCTAAGAAAATGGCAGATCCAGTCATCTAATGTATAGTAGTCCCTCCTTATGCAAGGTTTTGCTTTCTGTCATTTTAGTTACCCAGTTTGAAAATATTAAATGGAAAATTCCAGAAAGAAACCATTCATAGTGTTAAATTGTGGCATTTTCTGAGTAGCGTGGTGAAATCTGGAGCCCTCCTGCTCTGTCCACTCAGGAGGTGAATCATCCCTTGGTCCAGCATATTCCCCATTAGTCACTTGGTAGCCGTCTTCGTTATCAGGTCAGCCTTTTTGGTATCACAGTGCTTGTTTTCAAGTCACCCTTATTTTAGTCAGTATTGGTCTCAGAGTGCAAGGCAGTGATGCTGGCAACTAGTATATGCCAAAGAGGAGCCGTAAAGTGTTTCCTTTAAGCAAAAAGGTGAAAGTTCTTGACCTAACAAAGAAAGAAAAAGAATGGTGTGCTGAGGTTGCTAAGATCTGTGGAATGAACAGATCTTCTATCCACGAACTTATGAAGAGAGAAAACTAAATTTGAACTAGTTTTGCTGTTGCACCCCAAACTGCAAAAGTTATGGCCACAGTGTGGGCTAAGTGCTTAGTTAAAATGGAAAAGGCATTAAATTTGTACAATAAGCTATTTTGAGAGAGGGAGACCACATTCACATAACTTTTGTTGCAGTATATTTTTATAATCGTTCTATTTTATTATTAGTTATTGTTAATCTCTTACTCTGCCAAATTTATAAATTAACTTTATCATAAGGATGTATGTATAGGAAAAAACATAGTATAAATAAGATTTGGTACTATCAGTGGTTTCAGGCGTCCAATGGGGGTCTTGGAATAAGGGGACAGTACCTTATGTCTAAACATGAATTTCTTTACTATCAAATATTTAGATAAATACATAACGTGTCCCATTTTACCTGGAATAGTTCTGGCTTAGGCCTCTTGTCCCAGTTCAATCATTAATTGTTCCGTTTTCACTCTCAAAGGTGTTCAGTTTGGATAAAAATGGTATGCATATATGACAATATCTAATCCTCCCATTACCGTTGCTAGTCTTAAAAGGAGGCCACATATTCAAATTCTATTATTAAAAGATTACCAAGCCCCTTTAAAGTTTTATCATTACATAGGCTTAGAGCAAGTTTTAGTAAGGTAAGAGAAATGACGGGTCCATTGTTACTAGTGGAGTGGGGTAGGGGCAGCATCCAAGAGAACCGTGTTAAATCGGAAGTTTGGGAACAAGTTTGTGTCTGATTCTACCAAAGACTCCATTACTTCTGAGAGTTATTTTTTCTTTAAAAAAAAATACTTTCGTAATCCAGAGCACACAAAATGTTTAGAAATTTTCTTTTTATCAAACCATTGAATGTACTTGTTTTTATAATTTTTCTTGATTATTAAATAATAATATTGAATATTAAATAATAACATTTGAAAATCTCACTTTTACTCTGATGTATCTCATATTAATATATCTAGTAACATTTTCCAGCTTTATTCCCCCCATCATCTTTGGTAAGAGCCTAAATATTATTAATGACATACTAGAGAAAAAATAAATCCCTCCTTTCCAGGAGATGGGATTATTCTAGAATCATAGAACATTGGACATCACTGTTTAAAGAAAGATATAGGTTCTGTTAGATCTGAGGCAGAGAAGAAGTTAAGCAAAATAGAGGGTTAATATTTAGTATTTTGAAATTTGGGGGGTGGGTAGGGGAGGGAAAGATACTTTCGTAGAACTGAGTTCTGTTGTCACTGCCAGAAAATGTTTCTGAGAAAATAAACATATACACCCCCTCCAAAAAAAAAGTGAGAACAGGATTTTGTTTCCCCTTCTTAATTTGCTGTTTGTTTCTAAAAAAAGCCACCCCTACATAGGTCACTTGGAATTCATTTTGTCTACATCCTGGACAGCACGTAGGGAGACAAAAAAAAAAAAAAAAAAAAAAAAAACGCCTGGGATCGGAAAGAGGAATGTGGTAGGGCATGGGAATTGCAATGTCATGGTGCTCACCAGAGCATACTTTGGCTTGTCTTAAAACAAGCAAGCACCGTTGGACCTTTGGAATACGAGCAAATTAGTCCCGCTATCAAGCTACCTATCAGAGGCTGACTGCCTGAGAAAAAGTGTGTGGGTCTGGAGCTGCAGCCCAAGGCGTCGGCAGGCCCTCTGTCAGCCCTGCATGCCTTCTGACTTGCAGTACTGTTCAGCGACCTCTGCCCCTATCCAGTGTGCTGTTACCGTTCGTTTCAATAATTAAACAGTTTGGGGATGGCCAGACTTTTGTGTTGTCAAGAGAAAATCAGGGCAGTGGCTTTTTCTTAATGCTGAAATCAGGAGTGTTTGGGTTTAATTATATTAGCTAGTGCCTGTTCATTAATTTTCCCAATCACAGGGAGACATGTTCGCTGGAAAGATTGACAATGGGTTAAAGTGCTTATTAAGGCAGGGCATTTCAAAGGAGAGGAATCCGAACTCTGACAAAATCAGATGTCTGAAATTTCACTCAAGCTCCCTGGGTTCTGATGGCAGCTTTACTCCTCGAAATAAGACAGCTTCTCTCCCATCTGGAATCCCACGTCGCTCAGGGAACTGGACTCAGCCATTGGATGCCAGCCCCAAATATGCTGAGTTCTTAATGCCAGAAAAATAAACTGCTCCCTTCAAACTTCAAGTAATTGGTTGATGTACCACTTTGGAAAAGTCTCTTACATTCTCACTTACTATTACTCAGTGAAGCTTTCCCACCTCCCCGCGTCAAGAAAAAAAGCAATATAATGTACTTAGTGAAACCATCAAATTTGCCATTTTTGCTGCTTTAGCAAAAATGTTAATACTTCAACTTTTTGTTAGGGATGTCTTGGAAATTTTGCTTATTTTTTTCCCTTTGGAGAGTTTAATGTGTACCTTAATGCCCCCTTTCATTATCGGCCTGGCCTTCTTCCCAGCTCTTCCCTGCTGACTCCAAACCTATCCTGGTTATTTTGTGGCGGTAGCTGGCTCTTGGTCATTCAGACATGTTTGTGGCTTATAAGTGTATCAAATTAGATGCTACAGTCTCCTAGGTCTCCTCCCTGTACCCTGACAAAATTTGTCTTGCTCACAAATCTTCACTGGCCTCCCTATACTTTTTTTCATCATCTGTTTCCTTGGTGAGCCCAAGAAATGCCCCAGCCTGTCTCTACTCACAAGGAAAATGGTCAAATCGTAATAACTCAACGGTGTCCTACTAACCCTTCTTAACCCTTGAGGATACAGATCATCAATGAATAGGCTTGATGTTAAAGCTTGCAGCCAGTCGTGTTGATTATACGGAGGCTCTAGAGAGTGAAGCAATGACTATAATAACCCTACGTTTCTTTCGTGACTAGCTGAAAATTCCAATAGGAATGATCATTAGAATCTGTGTAATATTTCTCATATTTAGTTCTGAAGGATTTTATTTTAGTTTGGCTCTAACTCCTATGGGCTCTTGAGAGCTATGCAACATAGCATTAAGAATATGGATTTTGGAGCAAGATAACCTAGGCTCAAATCCCAATCCTGTTTCTTTTTATCTGTAAGACTTTGCCAAGTTACTTAAGGTCTATCACCATTTTCTCACTTGTAAAATGGGCTCGATAATAGTATCTATCTTAGAACCTTGTTGGAAGAATTAAATGAATAATATATCTATAGAACCGTGTCTGTCACAAGGTAATACATAAATGCCATTTCTTAGCAGCATGAGCTGATATCTATTACAGCAGCTAAGACTCTGACTTGTAATTTTTATTTGTATGCTTTTATTCCTTTGTAAACTCTTTAAGAATAAAGACTTGAGTTCTTTTCATCATTGTGTCCTTAGTGTAGTATCACAGTGCCTTGTACAAAGTTACTCATTAAACACTTTTCACATGGATGAATGGATGGACAGATGGAAGTATGGATATCTAGCATTGGGGTTGGTCCCAAGCCATAATTTTAAGGTCATGAGGGGTGTCTCTAGTGATATCTCCTTTCTATCATTTCCTTCATCTGTTCAGGTCGTGTTTCCTTTCCAAGCTTGGACGTGCCCTGAGCCTTGTTTTTCCTCCACTTTCCTATCATAGTTTTCCTCTCTTCAGTCCTTCTAAGTGACTAATTATCTAGTTTGACCAGTAAATGAAAGGGGCTTTATGTGCCATGACTTTAAGATAGCTTGTATATATTAACAGATAATTTTTTTCTCACTGCTTCATTCCAAGGAAGTGACTAATATGGGAATTTCAATAAGGCTATTAGAGAAAGTATTTTCTGTAGGATGCTTTTGGACTTTTAAAAATCATACCCTATAAATATCTGCCTTCTGTACCTGGGGCTAAAGCTGACCCTGAATGGTACTTTGTTCCAATTTAGGAATGGCTAAATAAATTCATATTGGTTGAAAAGGAAGGGGGTGAATATTGAAAGACTAAGAGGCCACCAAGAAGCCCCTGTGGCATAGGCTGAGTTATAGTTTAGCAAGAGGTTTAACACATGTAGTTTAGCCTCCCCCCAACCCCCGGGGGAAGTGAAGCTGGACTGTCAACATGAAATATTAAAGCCTCATATTTTCCAGGTGTACACAAGCCAAATCTTGCAATGATGTTGGCGACTTCTCAGAGTTTCAAAATAATGGAGATATTTTCAAGTGAATGATTCTCTGGCTTTCTTACAAATATCCTTTATTTCTACTTATTCTTTCAAACTTTATATTTCAACACAGGTGAAAGGTCAAAGTGGAACTCAGACAAGTGTCACACATCTTGCTGTGGCAACAGGTATATAAGGAAGACTTCCTAAAACTGAAAATATTATGCATGAAACAAGAATTGAATAAAAACTGACATTTAATATTCACACTGTTGAGGCATTTATTAGCCAGGTTGGGAATATGTCATTACCAGTTTTCCAAATGCCTGGATAATGGTTACGAAGAGCATGTTTAGAGTCTGTTGAAAGGGTCCTCAAACACCAGGGGGAAGAGGGATACTGCTGGCATCATCTTTTCACTATAAGCAACTCCCACTCATTGTGAATGCCCTGAAAGAAGTTTGTAAAAGAAGATTCAGAGGGGAAAAGGGAAGGGGATCTGGGCTTGCTCATGGTGAAAGGGTAAGGACTGAAGGGGAAGGGGAACCCGCATAGGAGGTGAAAAAGGAACAGTCATAGAGGAGAAGGGAAGATCCAGGAATTTAATCCTACAGATGCAAGGGAGAGAAATAATGATCACCAGAAAGTATTACCTGCAGAAAGATGAAGCAGTGTGAGAAATGAGGAACAGAGAGAAGATATATTTATTATTTACCTAATGTACTCTGAGCAAAGTTGGCCATGTTCTATCACACCACAAATCCTCTAACGTGGATATTTTGGGTCCCCATTTCATAAAAGAATAAGTTGAGGCTCACTGAAGTAAAGCCACATGACTCATGTCAGTGCTAAGTAAAAACTTAGATTCCAAGATTCCAATGCATATTGTCTGGCCCCATCTAAATATTTTTTGTACTTTGTGCACTTTTTTCTGGACTTTCTGCCTCTCAGGAAGGGCCTATGATTTGTTTCTTAGCTTCCTAGATAAAGGTGGAAACTCCAGCAGGTGTAGCATGATATGGTGAAGAGAAAGCCGTTGTGGGAACGATGGATCCTTTGATTCTAGTAGAAGCTTTGTCATTAACTAGCTACCTGCTTTTAACCACTAGTCTAGGCTTCTTTCTTCCTCATCTGTGAAATGAGGGGCTGGGGACTCAATGTTGTTTTAAGGTAGCTTTTGGATTCAATATTCTGTGTTTCAATTAAGTTAAATGGAAGTGAACATAACTAGACAAGGGCTGGGCTTCTAGAAATAATACATTAGAGTACTCACTAGCAAGTCAATGTTGTTAGGGTCATTAAAAGAAATACTTCAAATTAAAATTCCATTTAGAATATCATGTTGGTAGATGCAAAATAAATTATATGAGAATATTGAACAAATATGAATTTCAGAAGACATATTTCAAAACTTTTTGGAAAGCATTTGAAGGGAAGAAAGCAGGGAAGTCGGTAGGAGAAAGGTTGATTCAAATTTTCCCCCCTTTGGGGAAACAGCTGCACTACTGATGTTCCCTTCCTTGTACCAGAAGTGTGTTCTTATTTCAGAGTATGGAACCACTTGTAGCATTTTTTCCCTACTCTTAATAGTTCCAGCGAGTAGATTATAACCCTTACTAGGTCATTCATATTCTTTGTTTATTTTATAACTTGCTCTAAGTGCCTTAAATATTAATGATTAATCTAATCTATCTTTGTATTCCATTCAGAGACAGCTAAACTATATTAATACAAGTTATAATCTCATTCTACCTAATCATCAGACCTTAAATTTCTAATATACTTTATACATTTCTAAGCTATTTTCTATATAGAAAAACCTCTCTAGATCCTTTATGCAATAAGGGTGGTATGAATAAATAGATTAAATTAAAACTACATTATAAAATTTGATTTTCACACAGTCTTATGAAGAAGATAAAGCAGATTTTATTATTTTCATTTATAGATGATGAATCTGAGACACATAGAGGTTAACACACTTGCCCATGCTTTCCCAGTTAATTAGTGACAAGAAGAGTCTGGAACCCAGGTCCTCTAATTCCAGTTCACACTTTACTCCCTTGATGATGGCCTGCTTAATATTCTGTTTTACACTCTAGTTAGTCTTGGGGACATCACAAAACAGAAATATCAGACTTTGGAGAAGTGGGATAGAAGATGGAAAATAGGATGAAAACAGCTTGCTCCAGTGCCAATGTGAACTTCACTACTTAGGAGTTGTTTGGCTTTGGGCCAAACTTACTCAACAACTCTGAACTTTCTCTTCACTTGTAAAATGTGAATGATTACATATAACTTGAAAGGCTGTTGTCCAAAAGAAATAAGATTTTCTCTTGGAAAATAATTTTTAAATTGTATACTTTATATACATCACCTATATTATTGTGACTGTTAAGCCTAGTCTTTAATTATCCTTATTTGTCATATAACAGAGAAAACATAATTTAAGTAATTCCAAATTTATTCACTTTTAGTTTTTATACAGTTTGTTCTGCGTAATTAGAAATATAACATCGTCTTATTATTAGAAGGAAATAAACATTTAAAAATGAATCTGATCTTTCTATTCCTAGATCTTTCCTTTTTTCTATCCTTACAGAGAATAGATAGCACACTTCTTTGATCAGTGGTTCTTAAAGTGTGGTCCCTAATCAGCAGAATCGGCACCACCTGGGAATTTGAAAGAACAGATACAGATTCTAGGGTCTCTCCCCAGACCTACTGAATCAGAATCTCTTGGGTTGAGGTCCAGTTATCTGTGTTTTAAAAAGCTTTCCAGTTGGTTCTGACTCATGCTAAGGTTGGAGAACCAATGCCTTAGATTAGTGTAAAGTACTATCTTAAAGTAAATCCTGCCAAATCCACAAATATTCATTGAAAGGCTACTAAAGGTAAGGTACTGGGCACACTGAGTAGAGAATTCAAATATAAAGCAGATCTCGTGATTCCTGGTTCTGACGTTTCACAGTCTGGAAACAGAAATAGGGAAGGGGAAAGGACTGTGCCACGGAATGCAAGCACTAGGTTTAAAATCCAGCTCATTCAAGTTAGAACTGGCAAATGCTTTACTTCAGAATCCAAGTATTTCCCTGTTCTGTAACATTGGAGACTTATCCCGCATGCCCAAGAATAGGTTCTTGACAGGACGCGTTTCTTTCCTATCAGCATCATGGATCTGGAACATACCTCAGAGCAGTCAACTTCTCTTAATATGAGCAGGAGAGGGAGAGGGAACACAATATCTGTTCAGTCACAAGACGTCTTTCAGGAGAGAGGGAAATACTTTTTGTTCTGCTCTGCTCCTTGAGCAAAGATACATTGGAGGAGGGATGGCAGAAGAAGGGGAGAGGCCACAAAAAGGCAGAAGAAATGGTGATACCACAAAGATCAGGTGAAAAACTCCCTCAGAAGTCAGCCGGCCCCATAGAAAGCCTGCACGGGTGTCTCAATAAAGTGGAGGAGAGGCTGCCACTCCCCTGAGAACATTCCCTGAATACATGTCATCAGAAAGTGGTTCAGGAACAGAGACTTCCCACTATTTTGAAGCCATAAAAAATTGGGGTTATACTCTCACAATGTATATTTGTTTGGGTGTTTATTTTTATAACTTTGATAAATATACAATTAATAAGACACAGACAATAGAATTTAAAGTCTAAAAGCACGCCACTAGAATGGCTAATATTTTCTTTGCACAACCCATTGGTCTGCCCTGCTCACTTCGCTGTGGAAGTACCTAGCTCAGATTAAGGTTAAAAGGAGTTAGAGTTTGTAGTGGGAAAGGAAAGATAGGTCTGCTCACTGTATCTTCAAGCAGCAGTGATCCAGATAGACATGTAAAGGCTGCTGTTTTCAATGGTTAATATGTGTGTGAACATGCTGGATCCTCTACTTAGTAATAGTGCAAAATAAGTTTTCTCCCATCCTGATGCTTTCTCACCAGGTTCCTTGAGAATCCAGGGCAGCTTCGTCTAGTGGTCACCATGGCCTGTAAGGACAGGAATGTCTCAAAAGCACCTTAAATGTATTTGGCTGACATGTTACCCCTTTCCCCATAACTCAAACCCACAGTTTGAGTTCCAGAAGCAAAACAAAACAAAACGATGCAAAATTAGCCCTATGCTTGTAGGTGCTTTGGAAAGGTGGGAGGGTGTTAAGGGGAAAGGGCTTTGAGAAACCTAAGGCAGGTTTAAAGGTAGAGCTTTAAATAGCAATCCAGTGAAGAAGAATTCAGGAAACACCAGGAATTGGAGCCAGATATGACTCATAATCATGTGAAGAAACCTCGGGTAGGTTTTAGATTAATATTTGTTTCTGTTAAATGATGTTTTCGTGTGTGTGTATGTATGTGCAGCAAGAGCAGAAATATGAAGAAGGTGGTTTTGTTGGAGGGAAAACAACAGAAGAAGTAAGTCAGGTTGATCTAGAAATAAGAGCCAGGCACCTCAGCCTGAGCTCTCAGATTCTTTAGGCCAGGAATTTAACCTATCACAGAGAGGGTATCCACACAATACTGTATTTATAATCATGAAACCCAAGTCAGAAGATCAAGAGCCTTCCCTTGGTATCTATTTTTGGACTGAATGTCCTCTCTGAATAATGAACTGCCTAATTTACTGCCTGATACTTATCTTACTTTATGGCCAGGATCAAGACATTCAAATCCTTCTCCTTATGTCCTCCCACACGTACCTTGTGTGCACTCACCTTAATGTGACAAACACTGTCTTATTTGTTGTGACTGTGTGGCCAAGATCAGGATGACTAAATCCTTGCCTATAGCCATTTATCTCCACTGTGTGAATTGTAGGAATATATGTAGGAAAGAGAATATGCTAGAAATACATACCCTTATTAGTAATTTCAGATGGAAACCAATGCTGTATGTAGTCTATTTGCTGTGAACCGAACTTGACCTATGTGTGAGCCTCAAGGATTCCTTTTTTTTGTCATTAATTAGAAGGAAGAAGACCCCAGACCCCATTAGTGTTGTGAGAGGGGAAAGCGAGATGAGATGTGGTCCGATAGACAAGCCACCCCAAAGAGAACTTTCTATATGGAAGTAACAGCTTCTAACACTGTCTCACTTCTCTCACAGGTGAAACCAAATCCCCCTGCTAACACCAGTACAGGTCTTGAGGATGGAATGAGAGCAGGGGAAAAGGGGGCATAGACTATATCGCTTTCTCTAATTTACAGTAGTTTATTTTTTTTTATTTGTATGAAAATTACCACTTTCAAAAATCAATGGGAGGGCTTCCCTGGTGGCGCAGTATTTGAGAGTCCGCCTGCCGATGCAGGGGACGCGGGTTCGTGCCCTGGTCCGGGAAGATCCCACATGCCAAGGAGCGGCTGGGCCCGTGAGCCATGGCCGCTGAGCCTGCGCGTCCGGAGCCTGTGCTCCGCAACGGGAGAGGCCACAACAGTGAGAGGCCCGCGTACCGCAAAAAAAAAAAAAAAAAAAATCAATGGGAATCCTCAAGTACTAAATCTATATATTTTAGGAGTAAAAGATGAGCCAAGGTGAAGATACACTGTTACCTTCTATAATAATCTTGATTTGACAATCAGTTTTACTATCATTATTCGACCAAATATAGAAATATATTCTTCACAAAATTCAGAGAAGTATTTTGGGAGCTTTCTGGATTCTTAAGTTTTCACATTCCTGACCAACGATGCAAAAATCCTTTTTATCTCACTTTTCAATTCTGTTCTTTTAGTGGTAACTTCCTGGAATACATATTGAAAATAATTCCTATACCATAAAATCTCCATGACTAATTTGCCATGTCTGCCATTGGTGTGGAAGAAAGGAGTGGAAGTGTATATTCATGTATTTGACATTCAAGAAGAATGGGAGTAAGAAGTGAAAAGAATGAAGGAGAATAAGAAAGGCCGGTGAATATTTGTGTTGTATACAGAAAGTGAGATATGGGAGGAATAGCATATGAAGAAATGGAAGATTCCCAAGGAGAGGGCAAGGTTTATGCTTCAAGATCACATGACAAGAAAGTACCAGGTAATTGATATAAAACAATTTTAATATTTTGGTGTCAAAACCCCTCAAATCTATTCACCCTTAAAAGGTACTAAAAACAAGCTCCAGCAGGAACGAGCTTGTGGCTCTTTGATGTAGGACAAATTCAGGAAAGAGCCGTTGGAGCCCTACGAGTGAGTTTTCCCAAAGGATTATAAAAGGATGCAGTGTTGAGCCAGTGCACATTCCTTCTCACGGTCTCCTTTACCTTTTCCCTGCTTCCTTTCTGAAGTCGCTTGTTGTTTATGGCTGATCATTTAAGGCTTCTTCCTTTAATGGAATTCTTTAGCCTTTGACTTGCCTGTCACCACTGAGTTTTATACCTTTGTTATAAGGCAGTGAGCTTGCTCCACACACAGTCCAAATTGAGCAAAAAACCCTTCAAAAGCCCCCCAGATGATGGTATTGTTCTTTTTAACATAAACTTATAGAATGAAACAATCTGTTTCATTCCTGGTGTTAGAACAGCTGGAGTGAAATGAATAGAGGGGACTGAGCAGTTTTGCAAAATCTTTGATAATAGAGAAGTACAAGTGTTCCCCGTCAGCAGTTGGATGATAATTTCTCTGGTATGAATGATGTAACTAAGTGGTTGTATATTACTGCCCCATTCTTTCTTGTCCCAAGACACCCTTGGAAACGCGATGCTACGTCTCAATGGGATTTTCCAGTACAAAGATTCTTTTCAAAGAACATAATTGTGGATACACACCACTCCTACAGAGGTAAGTATACTGAAGATGTGCCAAAACATTAGGGCAGAAATTCAGTTCCCATGACACACAAGCAGGAATCTAACCATTTGCTGCAATAAATATGTTTCTTGTGGACTCTGAGATTATAAAATATACACTCTCTGTAAGACTCAAATTGCTTGTTTGTTTATTTTGGAATAAAACAAACTGATAGATTAAACGAGAGAGAAAAATATACAGTAATACAGAATATTTTTGTTCCACAGCTAAAATTGTATATTTCTATTGCTATCTAACATTACAAACCGCTAGGTGTGGGTAGTGATGTAAAGAGATAATTTGTTGCTTCACACTGGTTAAACTTTTACTTCCTTGACTTTCAGAGACTTTGTAAGTGAAACAAACAAAATAAACAACAGCAACAATAAAAATCTTCCAATCTAAGGTTCAGCCAAAATGACATTCAGGAGAAAAAGAGTAGTATAATAATTGGAGGCAAAATGAACATAAATAAAGAAATCATTGGGTGTCAGATTTCTGGAAAGCATGCTATATGCACAGCAGTTGAATAAACCTGCCTTTAGACATATGAAGAGCTACTATGTAGAACACAAAATGGGCATAATTTGGATAGCTCTAGATGGAAAAATTAGAAAAAATGGGTAACCCATAGAGGGGCAGATACCAGCTCAAGATAAGAAAGTACATTTTAACTACATATACTAAACAGTAGTAATGATCAGCATCATGAGAATTTTCAAACAGAGATGAAAGGACTCCCTGCCATCATTTCTGAATTTCCCAGGCTATGATATTGAAGCTATGATGGTAAGTTTATACTTGGGAAAGTTAATTCACTTAGGAGCATCATGAAGAATGAAATATAAAGATATTCTTCTGTTAAGAAGTGGGAGGTAAGGAATGGTTCCAGAGCTATAGGCTTCAGTGGATACTTGTTTTGGTCTAGCTATCATTCCCACTCTCTTTTTTAGACAAAAGTCACCCTGATTTTCAGAAAAAACTCAACTCTCCCTTATTCTTACATCATTTAGTTGAGGTTCACATCCTCCAGTTCTAGGGGAAATCTTGACATGGGTTTGCTGAATAAAATCATGACATCCATGGCCACAGTGATTGGTTGAGCCATGAGTGTGTGATTCATAACCAGCCAGTAGAGTTAAATGAGGAGTCTCTGTGCTACAGTTGAGAGGTCACAACAAAAGCCTAGTGCTTCTGGAAGCCATCTTGTCCTCATGACGGAAGAGCCTATGTGAAGATAAAGTCAGCTGAGGGTAAAGCAGAGCTGAGATGGGGGCAAAGTAAAAAGGAGTAAAAATACATGTAAGCTCTCGAAAGCAGCCATGTTAAAACTAACTCTATTATATTTATTCTTTGAGTCCTCTTCCCCTTAAATAACTATTCTTAAGGTTATGTGAGTTGGTTTTCTGTCACATGCTACCAAAGTGTTCTGATTACCACATAGATGTCCAGTGAGAAGCATTAGTGTCAAGTCCCTGGACAGTCACCAGTCACCAAGGGCCAGGAGAAAAGCAATGGAAAATTTGGTCTCCTCATGGTTTCGCCTAGGAGCTGGCCCTGAATATCATACACTATTGATCTAACCAGATTCTCTCTTCACATCATTGATTAAATCTTATTTTTTTTCTCTACCTCTGCTAAATAATTTAGTTTACTTATACCTTTTCCAAACTAATCACATCTGATTTCCTTTATTCTAGATTTCAGACCATCTTACTTTTTACAGGCCCAAATACACAGATGTAACTTTGTGGATGAAAGAAGTTGATAATTAAATTGATTGAAAATGTTTACCTGTTACTGTCTTAGTGTATTCCACCATTCTCCATTTCTTTATTCTTGTATTGAGTTATTTATTATTGTTATTATTGAGTTATGTATTTGTGTTTCATTTGAATACTCTAGAAAGAGGGGATTTTTATGAATGCTTAGAAGGATATAGTATTTATATAAACATTTTATGTCTATTTTGATATTGTATTTGTAATTTTTAAATTCTCCTTAAAATACTTTGGTCAGGTCCCTGGGAAATATTGTTTTTATTTGCAAAGGAATTTAATACAATTTGATTAGACACAATTTCTAGTACATAATGAATCCTTAAGCAGTTGTTTTTCTGTTTTATTTCTGATAGAGTGTGTCTTGCGGTGACAGAAGACAGCATGATGAGGAAGTTAAAGAAGTAAGAAAATTAGAATTTAGAATGTCAGCATCTTGAGGTAGGTAAATGCTATGGGTTTCTCAATTTCTCACTTTTTAGAAAAAATTTTTTAATTGAAGTATAGTTGATTTATAGTATTGTGTTAGTTTCTGGTGTACAGCAAAGTGGTGCAGTTTTATACATATATATGTATATATATATTCTCTTTCATATTCTTTTCCATTATGGTTTATTATTCCTTGTGCTATACAGCAGGACTTTGTCATTTATTCATTCTATATTTAATAGTTTGCATCTGCTAATCCCAAATTCCTAATCCATCCCCCACCCAGCCCCCTCCCCCTTGGTAACCACAAGTCTGTTCTCTATGTCTGTGAGTCTGTTACTGTTTCATAAGTTCATAAGTAAGTTCATATTCATATTTTATATTACACATATAAGTGATATCATATGATATGTGTCTTTCTCTTTTTCACTTATTTCACTTGGTATGATAATCTCTGGGTCATCCATGTTGCTGCAAATGTCATTATTTCATTCATTTTTCATGGCTGCATAGTATTCCGTTGTGTGTGTATGTGTGTGTGTGTGTGTGTGTGTGTGTGTATCACATCTTCTTTATCCATTCATCTGTTGATGGACACTTAGGTTGCTTCCATGTCCTGGCTTATTGTAAATAGTGCTGCAGTGAACATTGTGGTACATGACTCTTTTTGAATTATGGTTTTCTCAGGGTATATGCCCAGTAGTGGGATTGCTGGGTCATAAGGTAGTTCTATTTGTAGTTTTTTAAGGAATCTCCATACTGTTCTCCATAGTGGCTGTATCAATTACATTCCCACCAATAGTGCAAGAGGGTTCCTTTTTCTCCACACCGTCTCCAGCATTTATTGTTTGTAGATTTTTTGATGATGACCATTCTGACTGGTGTGAGGTGATACCTCATTGTAGTTTTGATTTTCATTTCTCTGATGATTAATGATGCTGAACATCCTTTCATGTGTTTGTTGGCAATCTGTATATCTTCTTGGGAGAAATGTCTATTTAGGTCTTTTTTTAAATAGTAATACATGTATAGAAAACAATAGTACTTATTCTGAATACTAAAGTTAAAAGACAAGATTGCTGGCAATTAGGGGACTGGCCGAAGTTTCAGCTCCTCTAGTCTTATCTGACTAGTCTTAGGGCGGAAGGAAGCAATATTCTGGGCTTACATTGAACTTAAAACCATCACCAAAGCTAATTATTCTGAAGTTTGGTCACTTTTCAGTGACCAAATGGCTCCAAGAGGAACAGAACTCTTGCTTATTTTCCCACTCAATTCAATTTCAAAACATTTCAGTAAAGAGCGAGAGAGATCATTTTAGTATTGCAAACTGTTTGCTGAGATAAGGAGAAGTTTGTTCATAGGAATTATTCCAGTTAAGAATCTTCCTTTTAAGGATAGCTACACCATATACCTCAATAGTTGAGAATCTAGTTTACAGAAGGCTTGAAACTTGAGTCTCTTCTTGCCTTCATTTAACATTTTGTCAAGATACAAATATAGCATCTAGGACCTCTGACTTCGTATATGAATGCACTAAACATAGAAAGTTACGGTTGAGGGTTATGCCTGCAAGAATGTAAAAGTGTTTCTTTTATTTGAGGACTCATACAGATAACATATGTAAAAGCTATAGACAACAAACAACACAATCTTTTTCGTTGTGGTCTCCCTAATAGCAACACTTTACAAAACCAAAGAGCCAACATAAAAGTCAAATTGTGGTTTAGATAATAGAAATGTTTACATTTGTGTAGTTTAAAGAGATCTGACTTAGAAATCTGGGGTTATGGGTTTAGTCTAGGCTCTGTCTCTATCCTCTGCCAGTAGGCAGTCTAGACCAACGCTGCTCAGACTTAAGTGACTGTTGGGATCACTGGTCAAGCTTTTTAAAACTACAGATTCCTGAGCAGATCTAACTTAAGAGATTCTGACTCAGCAGGTCTGGAGTGGGAGGCATGCATTTGCATTCCCAGTAAACCTAATGTGCTCATCCTTGAAAATTCACTGGTCTAGACCTCAGTTGTCCTCAAAATTATAATGCAGAGATCCAATTAGGCATATTGATTATAGCCCCCAAAAGTAAAAGGAGACAACAATTTCTACTGTTGAAAGGGAAAGAAATTTCTGTTTAGAAGTTCCATACTTTAAAATGTTAATAAAAGTTTAATTTATATTAACAACTAAATAATAAAAGAGAAATATATTTCTCACAAACACCTTGTGAGAAAATATAGAATGAATGTTGGCATCAGGGTCCAGAAATGGAAATAAAAGCATTGGACGTCCAAAGTTATCCAGATGGATAGCAGGAGAGTTAGGACTAATCTTGTCTCTCAACTTCAGAGTCCTATTTTCTTTTGTTTATACTTCACAGCTTTTATAAGTGAACAATATCCCCTTTACAGTCCGTTATCATTCATGGTATTTAGAAGGAGTATTCTGTTTTGCTTGGGTCAAACATGCCCCTTGAACATAGCTTTGTAGCAGAGACAGATAATAGTTGAGGAAGAAGAAGAAGAAGGAAAAGGAGAAGGAGCAGGGGAAGGAGAAGGGGAAGCCGAAGAAGCAGCAGCAAAGCACAAAACAAATAGCATTTTCTGGAACAAGATACTTGTCATCTTTGAAGGTATCAGCAGTGCAGACAAGACAGCCCCAGTCTGGACTGTTAAGAATCTTCAACTCAATATACTCTTGTTGTTCCATATATATATATATATATATATATATATATATATAAAATTTCATTAATTGAGATGAGACACCAGCTATGAACAGTTGTAGCTAAGATTGCAGTTCTGTACCTTCTGTCTGAACCTAATTACTGTCCCATACCAACAAGTATTTTCTCTGACCTCACCTTCAATATCTCAGCTGCTGGAAAATAAATCCCCACACATTCCTTGATTAATTTCCTGTTCATGCTTGTAAGTTAATATTGAGATGCTAAGCCAGAAGGTGGAGGCATTGTTAGTGACAACTAAAATTAAAAACAAAGTGAGAACTAATTTGTTTCTATAGCTGTCAATGGGGACCCCTCTGAAGGAATGCCAAGATGTAACTCCAGTTGCTGTGTTGTGCTAACAGGGATTGCATCAGTTTGTGCACCTCCAAAAAACACCAGTCATTTGGCACATAATGATATTTCAGGCCATCCCATAGGTTGGGCCTCTTGATGTTTTTGTTTTATTATTTTTGTTTCGGATATATTTTTATAGACAATTTTCACACAACAGCTTTGCTACTCTTAAATATGAAAACAACCTGCAAAGGATATTATTTGACTTCCATTCTTTTAGTTGTTACATCTTTTAGCCCATTCTTTTTAATCTTGAATTTGGAAAATTAATTTTGAAATAGTGTCTGAATTGTGTGCAAGGCAAAAGAAATGATAATAGTTATTCTGTAACATGTCTCCCTGACTTGCACATTATAGACCAGTAAAATTAAATAAAAATAAGGACTGATGTAGAATTAGCAATTTTCTATTTAATGAAAAGAACAATGAAAATATAATATCTCTTATTATAATTCTCTCATTTATCAACAGTAAACATTTTTGAAAAATAAGTATAAAAAGTGTAATGTAACACGTTTTTAAAATAGACTTTATGAAAAATACAATGTCCAGTGATTTTTGTTCAGGATGTACCCTTGAAAACTTTGTTGAGAACCTAGAAATGCCAAGAACCCCTGTTTTAGAGAGAGAGAGAGAGAGAGTCAATTATCTGCTCAGTTTAGGAGAAGGTCACATGATAGGCACGATGAAGTGGTGATTTTGTAACTAGCTAAGCAGTACTTCAGGGTACCTGGGAAAAAATGATCTGCTCAGTGACTAAAGCTCTTAGAAATTTCAGTGCTTCCCTTGATATTGGCTAACTAGTGTTCATGGGTCTGGCCAATAGCTCTGTCTTTTTCTTATCAAATCTTGAAAGGCTTGTAAGTATTCCATCACCATGAACATTTTGAGGATTTTATGCCCCATGACTTATCATAATATCTGTAGGAAAACGGGATTTGTTTTTAAAAACATTTACCTTGCTGCGAATGTTTGCTTGTCTTCTGTCATATGAGATGAGCATTCTGTCATGCTAGAAGAAAAAATGGCATGCTTTCAGATTGTGTATGGTTTTTGGCACATGAAGTTACATAATCTAGTGGAACCCTATGTGCTCAGTACAGCACAGGCTGGTGAGCCCCTGTCTGGTCAGGACCAGAATAACTAGACTTCTTGGCCTGTTGCCTGTAGGCTGTATATATTTGGCCTTAAACACCCTGCCAGGCTGGGTCTTACAGTGAAAACCCACAGATGGTCAGCAGGAGAGTAACATCTGGTATCTGCTCCTTTGCTGTGGTGCTCCAGGCTCAGCAGTGAAGGTAGGAGACAACTACTTCAGTGTCCAGTTGCAGAGCTCACTGTGTCCATTTTGAATAAAGATCTTTTGGAATTTATTTCAGATTTCCAGGGAGGAAATTATGTAGCCCCAGTTGTGCCTGCGGTGGGAACTCGGTTGGTTGATTGGCAGTGAGTTGGAGTCAGAGCTGAGGGGAGTGGCCCTACCATTGTTTTATGTATATTGAATTCATCTGTCTTATTGTGGACTAGTTCTGCTCTTTTAATTTTTGTCATGCTAGCTGTACGGTAACTGCACTAATAATATGTATGTTCATAAATTGGATCTTGATGGGAAAAATTCTGTTGGATTCAAAAGTATTAAAAGAAATTTCAGCATTACATGTGTCAATAAATGGAAGACCTTTCAGATTCACTAACTCTAATTTTTAACTGTTTTAATTTTTGAACGGTTTTAAACATTGATTTTAAGGTTGTAACACCTGTTTCTGATTTTTTTTTACTAGTGATGACTATTAATTATTTGAAGATATTATCATTGAAGTGTCTAGACTTGGATGTGCTTGTATCATTTTAGGTACAGATGTGTTATAAAAAGTTATAGAAGTGCTCCCTAGTGCTCCTGGGCAGGGGTGGGAGTTCTGGCTATCTGCTGGGACTCTACTGATACCACCTGGGCACCGTGTGATTTCAAACCCCCTTGAGTGTGAACAGAGGCTGAGTGGGGAATTGGGACTGCTATCCCAAACTAGTAGTGATGTAGTGTGCCCCATACTCCCTTGTTGGAGCGGCCTGAGAGGAAGGCAGCAGAAATCAAAGATTTAAATAATATCCAGAGTTTCACAACATGATAACCCGAAGTCCAAGTTCAATAAAAAATAACTAATCCTACCAAGGTTCAGGCAAGTCTCAGCTAGAATGAAAAAAGACAATTATTAAATGCCAATACCAAGAATATCTGCAGAAACTTTAGAGTTATTTGACAAAAGATTTTAAAAACAGTCATCATAAAAATGCTTCAATGACCCATTAAATACACAGTTGAAACAAATTTTTAAAATCTTAGTAAAGAGATAGAAAATTTCAGCATATAAATAGAACACAAAAGAAAAACGAAATAGCAATTTAGAATTGAAAAATTAAATTAAAAACAGTAAAAGTAAATGGGCTCAACAGCAGAAAGGAGGGAATAACGAATCAGTGAAGTTGAATATAGACAATAAAAATTTCCCAATTTGAATAATGAAGAGAAAATAGACTGGAGAAAAAAAATCAACAGAGACTTAAGGCCTCTAGGACAATAGCTAAAGATCTGTTATATTATGGAGTCCTGGAAGGACAGGGGGAATAGGACAGGAAAATATACCATATCTTGGGCCATATAACAATCTTGGTAATGTTAAAAGAATTGAAATTATACAAAATTTGTTCTCTGACCCAAATAAAATCAAACTAGAAATCAAAACTAGAAAAATAACAGGAAATTCTCCAAATACTTAGAAACAGCAGACTTCTAAATAATTTATGGGTCAAAAAGAAAGTCTCAAAAAGATATTTATCAAACTGAATAAAAATGAAAATTCAATATACCAAACATTTATGTGACACAGCTAAACCAGCAATGAGAAGGAAATTTGTAGCACTAAATACTTACATGAGAAAAGAGGAAATCTCAAATCAATAATTTTTACTCCTACTTAAGAGTCTAGAAAGAGAAGATCAAATATACTTATAGCAACCAGATAGAAGGAAATAATGAAAATAAGAGCAGAAATAAATGAAACAGAAATGAGTAAAACAATGAAGCAAAAACCTGCTTTTTTTTTTTTTTTGCAAAGATCAATAAAATTTACCAACTGACAAAGAAAAAAGAGAGAAGGCAAAATTTACCAATAGCATTAATAAATAGGGTATTTAACTATGGACCCTGCAGACATCAAAAGAAAAATAACAGAATGCTATGAACAAATCTTCTCAGATAAATTCGGCAACTTAGATGAAATGGACCAATTTCTTGAACAGCATAAACTACCACAAATTACCAAATATGAAATAGATAATTTGAGTAGTCCTGTAACTATTAAGAAAATTGAATTCATAATTTTAAAACCCATGAAAGAGAAATTGCCAGGCCCAAATCATTTCACTGGGGAATTCCACTGAATTTTAAAAAAGAAGTAACAGAAATTATACACAATCTCTTCCAGAAAAGAGAAGACGCGGAATATACGCTAATTCATTTTATTAAGCTGACATTACACTAATACCAAAACTAGATAAAGACAGTAAAGAAAAAGAAAACTATGGTCTGATATCCCTCATGAGTCAGACACGAAAATTTTTAACATAAGGTTAGCAAACAGAATTAGGCAGTATATAAAAATAATTATATGCCATGACTAAGTGGGGTTTATTACAGTGATGTAAGATTGCTTCAATATTAAAAAACTATTAATATAATCTATATTAACAGCCTAAAGTAGAAAAAGCATATGAACATATCAATTGATACAGAAAAAAGCATTTGACAAAATTCAATAGCCATTCATGACAAAAACTCTTAGAAAAATAGGAATAGAGGGAAATTTCTTCAATATGATAAAGAGCACCTATAAAAAACCTACAGCCAATACTTAATGATAAAGAATTAGACTGCTTTTCCCTTACAGTCAGGAGCAAGGCAAGCATATCTGCTTTCACTATTGTTATTCAACATAGTGCTAAGTCCTAGCCAGTGCAATAAGGTTGGCAAAGGAAATAAATGCCATACAGGTTGGAAAGGAAGAAATAAAACTCTTCCTCTTTGCAGATGACATGATTGTCTACATAGAAAATTCCTAAGATTCTTCTTAAAAACTTGTAGAAAATAAGTGAGTTCAGCAAGTCTGACGGATACAAGATAAATGTCCAAAAAGGAACTGTCTTTCTATGTGCTAACAATGAACATATTGGACACCAAAAGTAAAAACACAATGACACAACTGCTCCAGAAAAGAGAGAAATACTTAGGTGTGAACCTAAAACAACATGTACAGGACTTATGTGCTGAAAAATACAACATGCTGCTGAAAGATACCAAAGATCTAAATAAATAGACAGATAAACTGTGCTCATGGATTGGAAGACTCAACATAATAAAGATTTCAATTGTGTTCAAATTGGTATATAGGTTTAATGCTATTGTTATTAAAATGCCAACAAAATTATTTTGTAGATATAGAGAAGATTATTGTGAAATTTATATGGAAAGGCAAAGGAACTAGAATAGTTAACACAATTTTTGTAAAAAGAGAATGAAAAGGGAGAAATCAGTCTACAGAATTTCAAAAATTATTATATAGCTAAAGCACTCAAGACTGTGGCATTGGTGAACATACATATAGGTCAATGGAATACAATAAAGAACCCAGAATTATATCCACACAAGTATGCTCAACTGAATTTTTAAAAGATGCAAAAACAATTTAATGGAGGAAGGATGGCCTTTTCAACAAAAGGTGCTGGAGCAATTGAATGACAATAGGCAAAAATATAACCTTGACCAAGACTTTATATCTAAAATAAAAATTATCTCAAAATGCATCATTGACTTAAATGTAAACATAAAATTATGAAACTTTTGGAAAAATTATAGAAGAAAATATTTGGGATCTAAAAGCATGATCCCTAGAAGGAAAACTGAATTAATTGTATTTCATCAAAATTAAAAACTTTTGTTCTGCCAAAGATGCTTTTAAGAGGATGAAAAAACAAACACGCCACAGACTTGGAGAAAATATTTGCAAACCATATATCTTACCAAAGAATACTCTCTAGAACATGTAAAGAACTCTTAAAATTTAACAGTAAAAACCCAAGCAATCTAATTAGAAAATAGGCAAAAGACGTAATCAGACATTTCACTGAAGAGGATATACACACGGCAAATAGGTTCATTCAGTAATGTTCAACATAATTAGTCATTAGGGAAATGCAAAATAAAAATACAAGATATCATCACATACCTACAGAATGACTGAAATGTAAAAACAGTGGTAAAACTAAATGCTCGTGAAGATGATGAAAAATTGGATTACTCATATGTTGCTGGTGGAAAAGTAAAATGGTTCAGCCACTCTATAAAAAGTTTTGCAATTTAAGGAAATTAAACATGGAAAAACCATACAACCCAGTAATTTCACTTCTGGGCATTTATCCCTGAGAAATAAAAACTCATGTTTAAAAAATTAAGACGAGATTGGTTCAAGATGGCGGAGTAGAAGGATGTGCTCTCAGTCCCTCTTGCAAGAACACTAGAATCACAGCTAACTGCTGAACGATCATCAACAGGAAGACACTGGAACTCACCAAAAAAGATACCCCACATCCAAAGACAAAGGAGAAGCCACAATGAGACAGTAGGAGGGGAGCAATCACAACAAAATCAAATCCCACAACTGCTGGGTGGGTGACTCACAAACTGGAGAACACTTATACCACAGAAGTCCACCCACTGCAGTGAAGGTTCTGAGCCCCATGTCAGGCTTCCCAACCTGGGGGTCCAGCAACGGGAGGAGGAAATCCTAGAGAATCAGACATTGAAGGCTAGCAAGATTTGATTACAGCACTTTGACAGAATTGGGGGAAACAGAGGCTCCACTCTTGGAGGGCACACACAAAGTACTGTGCACATCGGGACCCAGGGGAAGGAGCAGTGACCCCATAGGAGACTGAACCAGACCTACCTGCTAGTGTTGGAGGGTCTCCTGCAGAGGTAGGGAGTGGCTGTGTCTCACCATGAGGACAAGGACACTGGCAGCAGAAGTTCTGGGAAGTGATCCTGGACGTGAGCCCTCCCAGAGTCCACCATTAGCCCCACCAAAGAGGCTGGGTAGGCTCCAGTGTTGGGTTGCCTCAGGCCAAACAACCAACAGGGAGGGAACCCAGCGCCACTCCTCAGCAGACAAGCAGATTAGTTTTACTGAGCTTTGCCCACCAGAGCAACAGTCAGCTCTACCCACCACCAGTCCCTTCCATCAGGAAACTTGCACAAGCCTCTTAGATAGCCTCATCCACCAGAGGGCAGACAGCAGAAGGAAGAAGAACCAAAATCCTGCAGCCTGTGAAACAAAAGCCACATTCACAGAAAAACAGACAATATGAAAAGGCAGAGGGCTATGTACCAGATGAAAGGACAAGAGAAAACCCCAGAAAAAAACTAAATGAAGTGGAGATAGGCAACTTTCCAGAAAAGGAATTCAGAATAATGATAGTGAAGATGATCCAGGACTTCGGAAAAACAATGGAGGCAAAGATCAAGAAGATGCAAGAAATGTTTAGAAAAGACCTAGAAGAATTAAAGAACAAACAAACAGAGATGAACAATACAATAACGGAAATGAAAACTACATTAGAAGGAATCAATAGCAGAATAACTGAGGCAGATGAACTGATAAGTGATCTGGAAGACAGAATGGTGGAATGCACTGCTGCGGAACAGAAAAAAGAAGAAAGAATGAAAAGAAATGAAGACAGACTGAGAGACCTCTGGGACAACATTAAACACAACAACGTATGCATTATAGGGGTCCCAGAAGAAGAAGAGAGAAAGGACCCAAGAAAATATTTGAAGAGATTATAGTCGAAAACTTCCCTAACATGGGAAAGGAACTAGTCACCCAAGTCCAGAAAGTACAGTGAGCCCCATACAGGATAAACCCAAGGAGAAACACGCAGAGACACATAGTAATCAAATTGGCAAAAATTAAAGACAAAGAAAAATTGAACACAGCAAGGGAACAATGACAAATAACATACAAGGGCACTCCCATAAGGTTAACAGCTGATATCTCAGCAGAAACTCTACAAGCCAGAAGGGAGTGGCATGATGTACTTAAAGTGATGAAAGGGAAGAACCTACAGCAAAGAATACTCTACTGGGCAAGGATCTCATTCAGATTCAATGGAGAAATCAAAAGCTTTACAGACAAGCAAAAGCTAAGAGAATTCAGCCCCACCAAACCAGCTCTACAACAAATGCTAAAGGAACTTCTCTAAGTGGGAAACATGAGAGAGGAAAAGGACCTACAAAAAACCCCCCAAACAATTAAGAAAATGGTAATAAGAACATACATATCGATAATTACCTTAAACATGAATGGATTAAACACTCCAACCAAAAGACACAGGCTGGCTAAATGGAAACAAAAACAAGACCCATATATATGTTGTCTACAAGAGACCCACTTCAGACCTAGGGACACATACAGACTGAAAGTGAGAAGATGGAAAAAGATATTCCATGCAAATGGAGATCAAAAGAAAGCTGGAGTAGCAATACTCATATCAGATAAAATTGACTTTAAAATAAAGAGTGTTACAAGAGACAAGGAAGGACACTACATAATGATCAAGGGATCAATCCCAGAAGAAGATATAACAATTATAAATATATATAGACCCAACATAGGAGCACCTCAATACATAAGCCAACTGCTAACAACTATAAAAGAGGAAATAGACAGTAACACAATAATAGTGGGGGACTTTAACACCTCACTTTTAACACCTCAGAGAAGAAAAAGAAATAAAAGGAATACAAATTGGAAAACAAGAAGTAAAACTGTCACTGTTTGCAGATGACATGATACTATACATAGAGAATCCTAAAGATGCCACCAGAAAACTACTAGAGCTAATCAATGAATTTCGTACAGTTGCAGGATACAAAATTAATGCACAGAAATCTCTTGCATTCCTATACACTAATGGTGAAAAATCTGAAAGAGAAATTAAGGAAACACTCCCATTTACCACTGCAAGAAAAAGAATAAAATACCTAGGAATAAACCTACCTAAGGAGACAAAAGACCTGTATGCAGAAAACTATAAGACACTGAGGAAAGAAATTAAAGATGATACCAACAGATGGAGAGATATACCATGTTCTTGGATTGGAAGACTCAATATTGTGAAAATGACTATACTACCCAAGCAATCTACAGATTCAATGCAATCCCTATCAAATTATCAATGGCGTTTTTTACAGAACTAGAACAAAAAATCTTAAACTTTGTATGGAGACACAAAAGACCCTGAATAGCCATAGCAGTCTTGAGGGAAAAAAATGGAGCTGGAGGAATCAGGCTCCCAGACTTCAGACTATACAACAAAGATACAGTAATCAAGACAATATGGTACTGGCACAAAAACAGAAATATAGAACAATGGAACAGGATAGAAAACCCAGAGGTAAACCTACGTACCTATGGTCAACTAATCTATGACAAAGGATGCAAGGATATACAATGGAGGAAAGACAGTGTCTTCAATAAGTGGTACTGGGAAAACTGGACAGCTACATGTAGAAGAATGAAATTGGAACACTCCCTAACACCATACACAAAAATAAACTCAAAATGGATTAGAGACCTAAACGTAAGGCCGGACACTCTAAAACCCTTAGAGGAAAACATAGGAAGCACACTCTTTGTCATATATCACAGCAGGATCTTTTTTGATCCACCTCCCAGAGTAATGGAAATAAAAACAAAAAAAACTAATGGGACCTAATGAAACTTAAAAGCTTTTGCACAGCAAAGGAAATCGTAAACAAGACGAAAAGCCAACCCTCAGAATGGGAGAAAATATTTGCAAATGAATCAATGGAAAAAGGATTAATCTCTAAAATATATAAACAGCTTATGCAGCTCAATATTAAAAACAGCTTATGCAGCTCAATATTAAAAAAACAAACAACCCAATCCAAAAATGGGCAGAAAACCTAAATAGACATTTCTCCAAAGAAGACATACAGATGGCCGGGAAGCACATGAACTGCTCAACATCACTAATTATTAGAGAAATGCAAATCAAAACTACTGTGAGGTATCACCTCACACCAGTTAGAATGGACATCATCAGAAAATCTAGAAACAACAAGTGCTGGAGAGGGTGTGGAGAAAAGGGAACCCTCTTGCACTGTTTGTGGGAATGTAAATTGATACAGCCACTATGGAGAACAGTATGGAGGTTCCTTAAAATCTAAAAATAGAATTACCATATGATCCAGCAATCCCAGTACTGGGCATATACCCAGAGAAAACCATAATTCAAAAAGACACATGCACCCCAATGTTCACAGCAGCACTGTTCACAATAGCCAGGTCATGGAAGCAACCTAAATGCCCATTGACAGACGAATGGATAAAGAAGTTGTGGTACATATATACAATGGAATATTATTCAGCCATAAAAAGGAATGAAATTGGGTCATTTGTAGAGACGTGGATGAATCTAGAAACTGTCATACAGAGTGAAGTAAGTCAGAAAGAGAAAAACAAATATCGTATGTTAACGCCTATATGTGGAACCTAGAAAAATGGTACAGATGAACTGGTTTGCAGGGCAGAAGTTGAGACACAGATGTAGAGAACAAACGTATGGACACCAAGGGAGTAAAGCGGCCGAGTGGGGGGTGGGTGTGGGGGGGTTGGGTGGTGGTGGTGTGGTGAATTGGGAGATTGGGATTGACATATATACACTAATATGTGTAAAATGGATAACTAATAACCTGCTGTATAAAAAAATAAAATACAATTCAAAAATTAAAGAATTAATGCTACATAGGAAATTAATAGGTCTGCTAAAAAATTGGCATATGGTTGTTTGCTTGGATAAAAATATTGTATCAATATGAAATTTCCTGAAGTTGAAAACTCTACTGTGTAAGTGTAAGAAAATATTATTATTTAGAGGAAATGCTCACTGAAATATTTGGGGGTGAAGGGCTTTACACAAGTAACTTACTCTTGAATCGTTCAGAAAAATGTTATGTATATATATATAATTTGTGTGTGTATGTGTGAATACATGTCGATCTTGATGTATATGGAAGAGAAACAGCAAACAATAAAGCAAAGAGAGTAAAATGCTAAAAAAACCCCGAAAAAACAAACCAAAAAAACCCATGTTTACACAGTAACTTCTATACAAATGTTCATAGCGTTGTTATTCCTAATAACCAAATATTGGAAATATCCAGGATGTTCTTCAGTGGATGAATGGCTAAACAGTGTTAGGTGCATGGAATACTATTCAGAAATTATAAAAGGAATGAACTGTTGACACACAGAACAACTTGGGTAAATCTCCGGAGTATTACACAATGAAAAAAAGCCAATCCCAAAAAGTTACATACTGAATGATTTCATTTACATAACCTTCTTGAAATGACAAAATTATACAAATAGGGTACAGATTAGTGGTTGCCACAGTTTAAGAGTGAGGGAGGGCATGAAGACTATAAAGAGAAATGTGAGTAATTTTAGCAGTGATAGAAATGTTCTGTATCTTGGCTGTATCGGTGTCAATATCTTGGTTGTGATATTGTACTATGGTTTTGCAAGATGATACCACCGGGGAAAACTGAGTAAAGGGAACATGAAATCTCTAAAAATTCATATTTAATACATCCCTTAATATTTGGAATTTGTTCTTATCACAGGTATATAACATAAAGAAAAATATGATTAAATATTTTCATTAAGCCCAACATGAATGCCCACCAGGTTCATTCCATTTTACGGCAGTATACGTTTCAAAGAAACAAAGAATTTTAGCATAAGAGGGAATGCCACAAGAAAAAAAAGAATTTTTTAAATCACTGTTTCCCAGCCTCCAATAAGTACAGTACATTATCCTGCTGTCTTGTCATATGAGACCAGAAAACTATATTCTTGTTCAAACCACGAAATTAGAAAAAAAACATGCAAATTAAGTGTGAAACATAAATTATTCTGAAAACAAACAAGAAAAGCAACATTAAAAGAACAGGGTCATCAAGGGAAATTCAAATCCAGGACACAGCTGTACAAAACCTTAGAAAGTGAGGAGTGGCAACACTCATGTAAAGAGGGAAAGGATTATAGTAAAAGAGAATGCTTGATGAAAAAGAAATAGACTAAATCTATTTTTATTTAGAGGAGACCATTTCAAACTAGTTTAATTACTGTTTAAAAATATCTTTAAGGAGCAGCTTCCACTTACATTATAGATGACAAAATGAAATTTTGCTTCATTTTGTTGAGTGTCTTTATAGGATGTATAAAATGAATATGCTGTTACCTAATGTGGTCAAAGAAGGGATTACTCATTCATTCAGTCACCAGTTCAACAATGTTTTATTGTTTCCCTGCTATGTGATAGACATTAGTTCAAAATTAAGGAGGTATAGTCCTCAATTTTCGTGTACTTAAAATCCTGCCTGGGATACTGGTTATGAAATATAAACAATTATTACAGGGAAATGTATCAACACAGGTATTCCTAGAGCTCAAGCAGAGCACAAAGAGGCCCCTAGTCATACAAGGCACAAGGAGATTAAGTTTTGAAGGATATAAGAGTTATTCTAATGAACAAAAAAAGATGGTGATGGCTATGGTGGTGGTAGGTGGTGAGAGGTTACTGACATTCCAAGCAGAAGAACCCAAGAACCCATTCTGAGATATAGTGGTCTGCAAAAGCTTGAAGCATTCTAAAATTTAAATGACTTAGGTTGGGCCAGAGGATATATTTTAGCTAGGGGTGAAAGGGACATGAAGCACAAAGGGTCTGTGTGATAAACTATATAAACTAAGATTTATATTATAAAGCATGAGAATGAATTGAAGGATGTAGAATTGAGGGGACTGATATGATCTGTCACATGTTTCAGAAAGAAGTCCATTCAAGCTGAATGGTGGTGGGCTTTAGGGTACCCCAGAATTGGTAAGAAAAGCAGTGAAGATTCTATTTTAGTAATGTTCTCTTGTATCTAATACCTGCAGTTAATAAGAAGTTATCATTTATGAAATTGTGCCAGTCATTCTCATATCCATTTAGTGCCTTTATCCTGCTCTGCTCCATCAAAAAGTGGCTGATCTCTGCAAAGTACATTTCCCAGGCTCTTCTGTCCACTGAGCTTCTAGTAAACTTTGGCCAATTGGAGTTATTGGTGGGAGATTGGAGGATGAGAAGAAGAGAGAAGTCAGGGTATTTCTCCAAACATTTCATTGTACTATAGTTTAGGACCCAACGTACTTTTTTTGTTGTTGTTTTTAACAGGGCCCCAAGAATAGTTGAGCAGTGTGATAAGATACCTCCAAAAATAGCTATACATATGAGATAGAATTTGGTAAGTTTCAAAACAAAGGTACAAAGTATTCTTAGAGCTCAGGTAGGGAGTGAGAGCTATCAGCTGATCCCCCCCAAAAGATGGGTTTCATAGGCTGTTTTGTTTTAATTCACTCAAACCATAATTCAATCAATTCTGAGGGCTAGAGTTGAAAGCATCGCAAAGTTTTGTCTCCATTGCATCATTAACCTTCATAAGATTCCTAGTCTCCTGGTATTTCTCTCTGTATGTCTGCTCTGAGCCCTATTTCTATATTTCCAGTTTGGGCACATATCTGATAGAAAAGGTAGAGGCAGCCAGGGGACCTGGTATTTACCAGGGATACCAGAACTGATGATGTGGATTGGAAGCAGCATAAAAATTTTGGGATCAGAGCCTATTCACAAATTTCTGAATCCAGAGCAGAAAATACTTAGAAAGAGTACTACCAACATATACAAACTGGAAAACACACAGATTTCCTATATGGATGTGGAAGAGGAAGGGCTTTTTGGAGGTGGAGGGTGGGGGTATAATAGCGAGAAATTCCTCCTTAAATTTTAATATGAAAAATATCGTCCATCTGTTGAGTATTGATTTTGGTTTTGGATTATGCTCACTTGTGTCAGAAAGATAAATCAGGTATAATAGAGGAAGAGGACCTGGAGACAGTACTTATTTCTGCTACGTGGACAAAGAGAAAATCAATGACAGTAACACCAGCAGTAGTGAAAAACCACCTATAGCAACACAACTTCTCTTCCTTTTAGTATAGGGAGACTCATAGTGCATGGCACACTCAGTAAATATTAGTGCTCAATAAATTGGCTTAATGAATGAATGGCAAAATAAATGACAAAGTACATTTTTAAACAGCACTTGAATAAAGCATAATTTTTAAGACGAGAGGCTGGAAATAAAGCATTCTTTTAGTTATCTGTAAATCCAGGTGGTTTCCAACATGTACACTGAGACCAAAATTATTTATATTATTTTTAATAAATGAGTTTTTAATTCTTGGCTTGAAACAGGAGGTCAAATTTTATAGACACCTCAAAGATTTTCAAAAAAAATCTGTCCTCGAAATGCAGAGGACCTGAAGGTAAACCTCCTGCATGATGCAATCATATATTGACATCTTCATTCCCTTCCCAAAGTATGAAATTAAGCCTTCTTTTATTTTTAATGATGAAAATACTGGATCTACAGTATGGAAGGGTAAACTTGAATTTTCTTAATAATAAAAAAATACAAAGTACCATTGGCAAAACTGCAATATCCTTCCAAAAAATGAAGCACAATAGACAGAATATTCCAATGGGCAGATGTTAACTTAAAGTGCACATTGTTTGGAAAAGGAGTTAATTAACAACTTATTAATTGGATAGAAAATCTGAAACTGTTGTACTTCTAGCAAATACATAATTTTCTGCAAGTATTATTAAAGCGTTTTTGTTGTACCTATTAAAGATTCTTGTCTCTAAGTTAATTTCATTATGCTAATAAGCTATCATCGTTACAGAACCTAAGCTTTGATCCATGTTAATTGTCGTGATCTTCAAAGACAAAGTCACCACTTACTTTAAATGAATTTTACATCTTTTTAAAGAATCACACGGAAATTAGGGGAAGTAATTAATTTTTTATTATGTGTCTCAATATTTTTAAGGGAGGAAGTCAATGGTATTGGCTAGAATTCATTTTAACATTTAACTGGGGAAAACAGCATGAGGCAAAAAAAACGTTCAGATGCAAAAGATTAAAGAAAATTTGAAACTGGGACCTAATTTGTCTTGATAAACTTTGGTGTTTAATATGCTTCTTTTGTTCTCAGTGTGAAACTGCAGGGTTTTGATTTGTAAAAACTTTTTGAAGAATTAATTCTTTCTAGTTTTTATTCATTTTGTTGCCTTTCTTTTACAGTAAGACAAACAAGTTGACCTTCAAACCATAACACTTTTAAATATCTGTGAACTTACAAGGTTAAATCTATTAGTGATCTGATATTAGCTATTGTACACTAACAGAATATGTTCCTTCTGAAGCAGATTAGACCTAGCTGTTTTATATAATAACTAGTTATTTGAACCTTAAGGGGTATAAGGAATAATATTATTAAATTATTTGCATTTCTCTTTGTAAGAAGAAAAGGTCAAGTGTGGAAATATTAATGTCTTCATTTTAGAAAAGATTTTTTTGTATGAAGATAAAATACACTTTAAGAACATATCTGAAGTGGAAAATAACTGGTTTTGTCTTTGTTGTAACCAGAGTGATGTGCAAGTTAGAGACATTCTTTAAGTTCCTGTCACACTAGGTACAAAAAAAGGATCAAAAATCAGAAAAGGACCAAAAACCAGAAAGGTAAAGCATAATAGGATATATTTTTTCTTAAACATTCAGAGAGAAGAAATGAACTGCCAAAATTTAATTTTGTAACCATTTATACTATATCAAGTCACCTGACATTCTTTTTGGAAAGATATGGGGTATGAAAGATATATTATAAACATACATTTTAAAAAAACAGAATTCTCTAACTGATGTAAATAGGTACTTCACAGAAAATGGAAAAATATCAAATGAGTTTCTTAGAGAAAATCTAGTGGCTCTAATATAATGGTTAGCAAAGAGAAACATCTCAATGCAGCAAACATGCTAATGATGAAATGCTACCTTGCTACGAAGGATTTCTGACACCCATTGGAGAAGTAATGAACTCATCATAATGATTTCTTGATATGTAAACCAGTAGTTCTTAATTCCTTCTGTGCAAGAAAACCACCTGGTGATGGCAAGAATGTGAATTCCAGCATGGTGCCCAAGGGTTTATGTTTTTAACAAGTATTGTTAGGTGATTCAAATGCATATGGTTCATGGACCACAAACCTTCAACACTGATAAGATTAATAAGAAACTCAGTTTTATCTGACTTTAAACTTTATCAGACTTTAAAATACATTTCAATTCATAAAATTCTTTACTAGCCAAGGTGCTACTAATCTATCTAGAAAATAGGCATGGAAGTATTAGTAACATTTTATGTGTTATATTAGAATGACAAAAAACAATAAAATAAATTATATTAATTAAGGTATGCAAAAATATACACCTCAAACTAGCATTGTCCTCTTTAAAACTGTGAATGTATATACCTTTTCTGGTACAATTGCCATTTTACACTGTTTGCATACTATAATAATGGCATTTGATGTTTGTAATATGGAGAAATTGGATTTTAATCTTTTATGTTCTAGCCCAGTGTATGATCCAATTTAAGTTTATTCATTTTATCTACTAAACATGGCTGTTTTTTAAAGATCATAACTATAGACACAGGTCAAGCGTTTTCTATCCCTGAGATTATTATAAAAACTGTGCCGAAGTTTCTGAAGTTATTTATATGAGTTTTCATGATACTTTAAGTTCTGTACTAATACATGAACATGTGTTCCATGTGCCTTCTTACCAGTTTTAATAGACAAAACCACACATTTGCATGTGTACAAAGGTATAATTTCTCCCAGACCTGCTGGGATGGTTCTACATTATATTTTAAGATTGAATTCTCATATAATTTAGGGTGAAAAGATTTACAAGAAAACTTATTTACACTTAAAAATATCTGACTCCTAAAACTCTACTAAACAACTCTATTATCCTTTAACATCTCCCTCAAACAGGTTAAATCACTCTTCAAATGCATTCTACAAATAATAATAATCAGTGTATGAAATCATTCTTACATTAAAGATGTTGAATTTGTTATATGGAACGATTTGCAAAGGACAGAGTAGATGTGGCAAAGAACTCAAAGCCTATCCCTCATAGGACTGTGTTAAGCTGGGGTCCAGGAGGGAAGAGGTCTAGGATTCATATCCAGTTCTATCAATTTCTTTGTTGATAGAGGGGCCTGATGAAGATGGAGGGAGAAGTAAAATTTTAGGAACTTTTTCCACCTTTGTGCCTGTAAGGAAAGAGTGTGGGGCACACTGCTTTTTTTTTTTTTTTTTTTTTTTTTTTTGACAGATCTTAGCATAGAAATACACAGCTTCACATAGGTCTCTCTCTCCCAACCAAAGCTACCTGGACACTAATCCAAGAAGTCACTGCTACATATGATGGTTAAGAGCAAAATGCACTTTGAACAGATGACAAATCAGAGAGAAATATATGAAGCATCAAACCCTCTGTGTATAGTTCTACTAAATCAAATATTTTAGATCAGGCTTCCATATGATAAAAATTATAAATAAATACTTTTAAGGTTAGGAGGTGAAAAGCTTAGGAAACTAGAACTGTTGAATAGTTTACTCAAAGATGGAATTTATTGCATAAAAACTTTGTTGTAAGATTTTTTTTAAATTGTCAGAACAGTGCTTCAATGGCTTCAAAGATATTTGTGATCAAAGGTGTAGCAAATTCTATGATTAAGGACCATAACCCAGACTTTGTCAAATGCTGTAAGCATTGAAGAGCAAACCTCTGAATAACATCTGATTTATTTCTAAATATCCCATGGCTTTCCATGCAAAGGAATATAATATTTGCTGAAGGAAAAAGTCATTTTCCCAGCTTTTGCTTGAAATAGGAGATCCTTAACTTTCGTTATTTATTGTACTTTATATCACAGCTTGCAAACTGGCACCAGCCATATTTGTTTGACTTACACAATACATAAAATATTTTAAGCTAGTTTCTAGCATTTAAAAGTTGTGTGATTGTGTACAATATCTGGATATCTAGCTTTAATTGAAAAAATTCACCATCTGAAAGTACTGAGTATTTCCTTTTATATAGCAAAGATAGGAGGGAAACAAGTAGAGATTCAAGTGTCTCAAGATGTAAAGACACTTGAGTTTTCCAGAACTGATAAAAAACAGGCCTACTAGAAATAAATATTAATCTTGTATTCACTGTTGGGGAGTCCTCTAGGTGAAAATCACTGGGATACGTTAAAATTCAAAACGTTACTAAGGGCAATATTGTAAGTAGTGAAAAGACAGTAGAAAAACAATAATAGAATGGACTATTAAGAGACACGGCCAGATAGGTTCATGTTCCAATTACCTGTTTTTTAGCACTTCAGAAAACCTTGGGTGAGTCTTTGAGTATTTGGCAGATCTTAGATTAAGGGAAATGAAATCTTAAATTTTGGTGCAAATAATCTGTTTCTGTATATAGTAGATAACATTCTAACCGAAAAATGTTAAAATGCCTCTGACTGAAGATTGTTGTAAGATGTTTGGGGTTAACTGTGTTAGATGCTTTCCTCTTCTAAAGACCTTTGCTTTTAACTAAATGCTTGCTTATCTTTCTAATTTAACATAGTCCCACATTATTCTTTGTAGTAATTTTGGGCTATCTGATAACATATAATGGAAAACATGTTTATGTCTTCCACCCGTTCTTGTTGCATATTTCAAATGCTTAGAACAACAATTTTCAGAAGCTTTCATTAAGGTTAATTTAAAAACTACATTAAATACAAACAGATTTTCTCACAAACAAAATGCAATGTGTACTTAACAGACTTCTGTATGTTATATTTGATAAACTACCTCATATAAATGCAAATTTTGACTTTCTGCCAGAACCAGGTGGTATGGAAAATATTTCTATTAAACAAATAATGCTGGAAGAGAAAACTTCAAGCACTGGTATGTTGCATAGGAATAGAGGATGTTTTCATTCAGGTTTGATGTATATTTTCAGATTGACCTTTTTGTATACAAAATGAAAGAAATATACTGAAGAGTAATATGTGGTGAACGGTTGTATTTGGTGTGAAAGAAGAGTCAGGAAAATATACTTGGGGAGGAATTTTACATATTCAGAGAAATAGGCTAAAATATTTTCTTCTGTTTTTCATGGTTATTTGCTAGCATCATCTCATCCCCTCTGGTAGTTATTGGAATAGCTTTCATCTCAGTCACTAAGTGAGATTGAACAAGGAGAGCTAAAAAAAGCAGGATGAGCCCAAACGTTGCCTCACATGGAAAAGCTTTTTCTGAACTCTCAGCTAGACAAAATATAATCAGCACACGAAAAAAAAAAAAGAGAGAGAAGACCTCCCCTAAACCGATAACCCTAGTCTCACTATGAGAAAAATATTAGAAAAAAAGCACAATTAAGAGACTTCCTATGAATTATCTGATTGGTACTCCTCAAGATTTGTCAAGGTCATCAAAAAACAAGGAAAGTTTGTTATATTCACAGGCCAAAGGAGACTATAAAGCTATGAGGACTGTATGTAATGTAGTATTTTCCATGGGATCTCAAAACAGAAGAATGACATAGAAAAACTAGTAAAATTCAAATAAAGTGTGGATTTTAGTTAACAGTAATGTACCAATGTTGACTCATTAATTCTGATGAATGTACCATAGTAATGTAAGATATTAACAATAGGAGAAACTGGGTGTGAGGTACCTGGGAGTTCTCTGCACAGTCTTTGCAACTTTTCTGTAAATCTAAAATTATCCCCTCCAAAATTTTTTTATATTAAAAAGACAAATAGAAGATAAATGAAGGAAATAGTATGTGGCCTGATGGTCCATGTTGATCCTTATGGGATGCTTCTTGTCCACTCTTGACTGGGTAAGCCCTTAGAATTGCTATATGAGATAGTGATGAACATACACCAACTATATACACTTTCTTGCTTAGTTACACACACAGTGTCCACCAGGAGGTTATGTGTGTCATCTTAGAGAAAGTTGTTGCCTACCTGAAGTGCAGTGGGAAAATCCATGTCCTTGATCCCATTGGTACTGGATTGTCCATGATCTTACCCCACTGGTACTGGGTTCCAAACATTAGGCCTAACAAACTTGCTCCTCACTATGGTCATGGGTTGTATTTGTGAATTGTTAGTATAAAATTGATCTGAAAACCCTAGAGAAATGTTTGATTCAGGACAAAGTAGTAATATTTAAGAATGTTGCAAATGATGTAAACACTGTATTGATAATATGCAAAATTGGAAACAACACAGTGACACTTTGGGGTTTTCTATAATAGGTTAAGTATCTAAAAGCAAAACACACACACACACACATATATATGTATATACACAAAATGATGAAGAAGGAAGAGGAGGAGGAGAGGAAGAAGAAAGCTTCTTTATTGGGGGCTCTGTTTAAGCACTAAGCTTAGAACATTATGTACTCTGTGAGTTTGGTATTACTGTTATTTCATAGATAGGCAATAAGATTCAAAGAGAATAAGTAACTTGTACTTACACCTTGTAAATAATACGGTAACTTTCCTCTCATCAATTACTCCTAGCAACACCTGTCACTATCCTTGTCAGACTTTCTCACCTATTAAATCCCCAGGTCTTTATCTTCTTGGCATTTGTTCCTGACCCTCCCTTTAAATTGAGGACTCAGTGTCATGGTCTCAGAGATCTTATGTGATAAACCTGGGATTCGAACCCAAGTCCAGATAACTCCAAAGTCTAAACCAGTTAAACCAGTGAATTAACATGCCTATGGTAGAGTGTATTTAACATTTAACTCCTGGAATTGTTAAAGGACTTCCTAACTAAAATATTCGTTGCCAAAATGGTTTTTTAAAAAAGAATATAGAATCGAATTTTCTCATTGGTGAAATATCTATTAACTTCAAAATGCATACATTGCTGTATATATTAACTTCATAATGTAAAATTTTGTAGGAATTATAAAAGTGAATAGAGGACAGAGGAGAAAAAGTGAAGATGACACACTGATACACTTTGAAAGATCTTAATGAAAAGTTACCAGAGAGGGAACAGCAGATCTTGTTGATGTTGTTATTCTTGTTTGTTTGTTTAACGTAAAACCTTAGATTTTCATCCCTCTGAAAATAGTTAATGCTTTCATACAAGAAATGTGTTCCTCCTGCTAGAGAGGATAGACTAGGCCAGTTGAAACTCTGAAGATCTCATTAGACCTCTAGTCTAATGTGTTATTTCTGTGAAGCTGAGATTAACACACTGACTCATAAAAGAACTTCATATTTGCTTCTAATGACAACATCTGACTAAGCGTACAAATCATAAGGGACCACCGGTTTGTATAAAATAATTCTCATTAATATCATATTTAAATTTATTTTATTTTAAAATAAAAATGGAGCCAAGGTTTTTAGAGTACATGAACTTTCAAAAAGAGATCGTTTTGTCTCCCATTGAAATGGGAACAGTTCTAAGAAATCCTTGTCTTCAGAGAGCTAATAAGTTAGGCATACATATAGATAATCAGCACAACCATTATTCTATTCCAAGAGGAAGTTAAATTTCAAAATTAGAGGCATTTTTATTAATTCTTCATATTAAATATTGTTCTGAATCCTTGAGAGAACTCAAAAGTCAGAAAAGGGTTAGATTATGTAACGCATGGATTTAGTGGTGGCTTAATAAAATCATGTGTACTCTAGCATGTTTAATGTGAGGAAGCCTGACAAATGGCATCGATTTTATAACAAAATCAATATTTGCCTTGCTAAGTTGGGTAAATTCGTTTCTCTAAATTTTATTTAATATCAAAAGAACGAAATTCAAAGAATATGCAAACCAAGAGACTTCCAAAATTGAATATGAAGTGAAACATTATCAAAAACTGTATTAAGCTGGTCCAGATTAGTTATTATTTAAAGCAGATAGTCATATTCTGCTTTTAAAAGGTAAAGTTCTCATATATTTTAATGTGAGTGACTTCAAATTTAATTCTATTATTATTTCTTTATATTTTTCCAGGGAAAATTTCAGATTTTGAGCCAAGTATGGAATTATATGGTTGGAGGTTACATAACGCAGACCTACAGAGTGTTTTATATTATGTCTACGAGACAGAGCATTAGATTTCACAGAGAAAGTCATAGAGATGCCACATTGTTGAAATTTCTGATCTGGTTGCAATGCTTAGGTTTGAATGAAAAACCCAAGGGCCAAATTCACAGAACAATTACATTTGCTTTTTGCATGCTTGATGCCCCCAAAACACTAGAACGTGCACTTTTAAACAGGCAAAATAAATTCTCTCTTTCTTCCTTACTAAACTTTAAACTTACAAATGTTTCTTAGCTAACTTTAAGTGCCCTCCTTAGGGTATCTGCCAGCCTGAAAAAAACTGTAGGGCAGCCAAGAAAGGTGTTCCCTGATCAGCCATCCTGTTCATCTGTCTGCTCATCTCCTGTTCAATCCAAAAGACAGGCACATAAAGAATCCTACCGGGGCATCTATAAAATATGTAACATCACTTTAAAAAGTAGTGTATGTCATTACTGTTTAACACATTATATTTAGTTCCAAAAGAGGATTCAATAATATTACCAACCAGACCCAATTTTTCTTTACTATTAAATATCAAATTGTATCCATTTAAAGCTTACGTCTAACCATCATTGTCAGGAAGTATATATGCATATATTATATACAATATTATACATATTAAATAGATATCCAAATTCCTTCATATTCTAGAGTTTTCCTTGACATTATACTTTTTTTAATGTCATAAATCTATTCATAATTCATAATACAAGTTATTAATTAGCAATAAGAAAAACACATAGCTTTTCTTGCAGTGACCTAGAGGGGAGGGATAGGGAGGATGAGAAGGAGGCTTAAGAGGGAGGGGATATGGGGACATGTGTATGCATATGGCTGAGTCACTTTGTTGTGCAACAGACACTAATATAGTATTGTGAAGCAATTATACTCCAACAAAGATCTATTAAAAAAATAAATAAATGGAAAATACATTTAGAATTAATACAAAGATGGCATTTGTCTGTGTAGATGGACACTCTTAAAGTCTCTCTTTCTGATTCTTCCAAAAGCTACTCATACCTTCTAGGTACTACAGTCATTTTTCTCTCATCAGTTGCTTTTGACAACACCTATTACCATCCTTGTCAATCTTTCTCTCCTATCAATTCTCCCTAGTCTTCGTCCTCTTCCATTGTTTCCTGGCTCTCCTTTTAGACTGGGTTCTCATCTTCATAGTCTCATATTCAGTTTTTTAGTTGTATATGTCCTAAGAGGATTTTTTAGACTGTATCTAGTGCTGCACTACACTTTTGCCTGGATAAAGGATGCTTCCATCATTGAAATACCTGTGAATCAAGGATGACCCGTAAGCATACCAATGGTGAAATTACCAAAACCTAAGGTGACCACGCATCCAGGCTTACTGAGGCAATTCTGTTTATGCTTGTTGTCCCCAGGTAATTACTACCAGCATCCACCTGTATTCTTAAAAGTCCCTATTTGACCACCATGTCAATAGCCAATTTGTTAAGATAAGTTGAATGGGAATAAACTCCTGAGTCTTGAGGGACAGACTTTTAGGCAGAAACACTTTTTAAATTATGTGCAATGAATGTCCCTGTACTCCTAATATGAATAAATGCATAAAACCCAAGCTGTAGTGTAAAGGGTCTTCAATTCCAATTCCAGAACAAGACCTTAGAGAAGGCAAATATACAGAAAATTTTTAGTCTAAAAGCTTTACTGACCATGTGCTAGTAATTAGCATTTATAAGTTTAAATGTGCCAAGTTGGTCTCAGTAACAAGATTGTGATAAACAGCTAATGATAAAAACACCTAACATATTTATAATGATAGTATTATTCTGAGATGCTTCCAATAGCAGCCTGGATTGGAAAAAGAAAATATCACATATTAAGGGACAGTGATGTGTCAGGCAGAAGATAGGCATTATAATTATGCAAGAAGACTGTAAATACAGATATGTTAACATGGTGATCAGAGGGCCTCATGGAAAATCATGGTAATGAGAAGATAATCTCTTGAGATAAATGAACAGTTAGGGGAGAAGAGAAATAAGACAGGTACTGATAGGGTGCAATGATTTCCATTTCTGCACGTACAGTGGAGAAGCTCAGCAATGCCTGGGTGATTGCTACTGTGGAAAACTCATATCGTCTTTGCAGGTGGGAAGGGAAATGGCTACAGTCAGGGATTGGCACTGGCAGAGAAGACAGACCACTATCTCAGACACATGTGAGACAGAATTTCTGACCAATCCTAAGTAGTGACATGTACTGGTAAATGTGAAGGCTGAATGCCGCCATAAGTGTATGGTAGCTTAGCACATGCACAGTTGAGAACAGACTGGAAGAGGCTGGGGATGACAGAGGTTTTGCGTACTGAGGACACCCAGAAATGCCTGGGGTAAAAGAGCAGTGTCTTTCTTTAATGCTAATATGCATTTTCTGTGTTATGTTTTTTCTCTGTAATCTTTATGACAAAAGTTATTGTCTTACAGGGAAAGAAAATGAGAAAAATGTTATTCAGAAGTGTCCCATAAAACTTGTTACTTGAGGTAGTTCATGAACAATTGCATGGATGTAAAAATGAATGTACTTCATGAATGATATTTATCCTCAAAACAATTTCCAAAGTAGATATTATACCCACATGACAGATGAGGAGACTGAGTATAGGCAGACTGAACAATTTATCCAGGGTTAAACAGACACTTAATTACAGAGCTGCTCTAACTCCAGATAATTTATTTTTAAGTATATTATTAAGACTGTAGAGCAGTGCTTTTTGATTAAATGCTTGCATCTGTCGCCTGGTTTTTTATTTTTGTGTTTTTATTTTTGTTTTTAATGAATACTATGAAGTAGGTGGTCTGGGGTGGACCTGAGATATAATGATGACAACTCTGTGGGTCCCCACACCACACTTTGAGTAGCAAGGGTGAAGTGTAGTGGATAAGACACAGAGTGACTTTATTGTGAGGCTTTCAGGATTACTGATGTACCTTTTGTTACAAGTTATTTGCAGACTTGTTTGCAGCAATTTCTTTTGAGTTTCATTGCCTATTATTTAAAGAACTCTAAACTACTGTGTATGAAATTGATTCCCATCATGATTTGTATTTTCCAATCAAGTGTAATATTTTGTTAGAATGAATAATTGCAGATGCGACCCTTTGTGAGTTAATGATATATTTTCAGAATTAAACAGTATCATAATGCAAGGTTGATGTAAGGTAATATTTCTCCTTAGTCCATAGTTTGTTTCCACAGTTACTATCAAATCACCCACTAACAGTATTTTCATTGCTCTAAGGTAGCACTCAAAAATATCTCCAGCCTGTTGATTTAAGTTTTAGTGGAACTGTTTCACATTTCTTATAAAGCAAATTTAAAAATTCAAAATAAATAACTACAAAGCAATAAAACAAAAGCAAACACCCCCAAATTAAAGTTCTATAATTCAACCAGCTATCACCAGTATAGTTTTAATTAGACTTGTCATGATATAGATACTGAATATTGAAAGAATTTCCTCCATGTATTTCACAGTTTTGGGGGTTTATTTTTTAAATTTATTTATTTTTATTTTTGGCTGTGTTGGGTCTTTGTTTCTGTGCGAGGGCTTTCTCTAGTTGCGGCAAGCGGGGGCCACTCTTCATCGCGGTGCGTGGGCCTCTCACTATCGCGGGCTCTCTTGTTGCAGAGCACAGGCTCCAGACGCGCAGGCTCAGTAGTTGTGGCTCACGGGCCTAGTTGCTCCACGGCATGTGGGATCTTCCCAGACCAGGGCTCGAACCCGTGTCCCCTGCATTGACAGGCAGATTCTCAACCACTGCACCACCAGGGAAGCCCCTCACAGCTTTTAATGTAATTTCAGTTATGTTATTTTTTCTCATTTGAGACCCTCAAAACACCTTTGTTCAGAAGGCAGGGCAGATCTTAACCATTAAATATTCACCTGGAGAACAAAATTAACTCAAAATTGTTCACACGCCTAAATGTAAAATGCAAAACTGTGAAACTCCTAGAAGATAACACAGGAGAAAATCTAGAATAAAATCTTGTTTTTGATATGCACATTTTAGATTAAGTATCAAAGGCACAATCAGTGAAAGAAAGGATTGACAAACTGGACTTCATTAAAATTTAAAACTTCTTTTCTCTTCTGTGAAATACACTATCAAGTGAACAAGAAGACAAACCACAGACTGGAAGAAAATATTTACAAAACACATATCTGATGAAGTACTGTTACTCAAAACACACCAAAATCTCTTAAATCTCAGTAAAACAGAAATAAAAATCTCAAAAAATGAACAAAAGATCTGAACAGATACTTCACCAATGATGATATACAGATGGCAAATAAGTGTGTAAAAAGATGCTCAAAATCATCCACATTTAGGGAATTGCATATAAAAATAACAATGAGATACCACTACCCACTATTTAGCCACTATTAAAATGGCTAAAATCTAATCTGCTGATAACACAGAATGCTGGGAATGATGTGAAGCAACAGGAACTCTCATTTATTTTTGGTGGGAATGCAAAATGGTACAACCACTTTGAAAGACAGTTTGGCAGTTTCTTAAAAAGCTAAACATGCTCCTTCCATGTGATCCATCAATTACACTCTTTAGTATTTATCCAAATAAATTGAACAGTTTTTTTTCTCCCCTTAACTGAAAGAAGTTTTAATTCATTAATTTTCATCCATATTTTACATGCCTAAAATTATAATATATGAAAAAGTTTCAGCAGTTATTTTAATAGTGTTTTTTGTCTCATAAGCTACTATAAAAATTTATTGATATAGTCGAATTCAGCCAAGTTTTTTTCCCCTGCCCACCCCAGCCCCCCCAGGTTTTGTAATATGCAAGTTCATAACCACAAGTTCATGTCCACACAAAAACCTGCACATGGATTTTTTTATAGCAGCTTTATTCATAATTGCCAAAATTTAGAAGTAACCAAGAAGTCCTTCAGTACGTGTATGGATAAACTGTGGTACATCCAGACAGTGAAAGATTATTTGATGCTAAAAAGAAATGAACTGTCAAACTATGAAAAGAGATGGAGGAATCTTAAATGAATATTGCTCAGTGAGAGAAGCCAGTCTGCAAATGTTACACACTGTATGATTCGAATTATATGACATATAAATTTTGCCTAAAAAAGGCAAAACTATGGACACAGTAGAAAAGATCAGTGGTTGTCAGGGATTTAAGGTGAGCGGAGTATGAATAGTTGAAGCACAGAGAATTTTTAGGGCAGGATAACTATTCTGTATATACTACAATGGTGGATACATGCCCGTATATGTTTGTTATCCATAGAATGTATAACACAAATAATAAACCCTAATGTAAACTATGGACATTGGTTGATTATGACATGTCAGTGTTGGTTCATCAGTTGTAACAAAGTACCACATTGATTATGGATGTTTATGATGGGGGTGTTTGTGTATGTAGGAATTCTTTGAACTTTCCATTAAATTTTGCTGTGATCCTAAAACTGCTCTAAAAATTTAAACCTATTAATTTAAAAAACAAAACAAGACTAATTTGATTAATTTAACTTCACATTATACATTCAGTCAAGGAATGTATAATATTCTCGTTTGTGTTTCGTTTTATTTTTCTTATACAGGTGAGTTCTTCTAAGCCTTATCCCCAAAATGTGCACACACACACACACACACACACACACACACAAGCACAATTTTCCTATGCATGTTTAGAGCTTATCTCACACAAAGACTATTTTTCATTACCTGGGAGAAAATATATTAAGGAAAATGTCTTATAATGAATTATTATAAATTTCAGGTCTAAGGCATTGAATTTCTTTGCCTCAGGCTGGTGGTGTGATGATGTAAAGTAGAATTGGTCTATCTAAATGACTGAATCTATCAAGGGCTCAAACATATTTAAGATTTCATCATAGATTCTTAATCTAAAAGGGTTTTAGTAGTAAAATTTCATATCTAAATCTGAAAAACTAAACTGATATGACAATTGCTCAAGATCAAATAATAAGCACAGGTATCGATAATCATTGGCAAAAGATTTTCTAACTCAAATAAGGTGATGAATGGTATGGTGGAGGATGCACCTTGGTCTCTTGGCATTCAAATGAGGGACACTTGAGAGGACATGGATGAATTCCTGGTCACCAAAGTTTCAGACTTCTTTTAGTGGTTCATTAATAAATGAAAGTATTATAATTTTAATATACAGAAATAGAAACCTGCAGTGATGTGTATGTTTTAGCTGTTTACAAAGAAAACGTAGCAGCATTGATTTTATTTCTTATATTATTTTCTCCAACTTTAAAATCAGACTTTTGAGATGGATCATAGATGTAAGAGTTCAAGCATATGAAAAAAAAATACAGAAATATATGCAGTATGTAAGGAATCGTCTCTGGTGCTTTGCACTTTAACCAATTCATTCACCATTTAAAAACAATTAAAAAATTCATTAAGCTGGATTCTGCCCTTGGATACACACAACAAAACCCCCGTTGAAGTCAATGGAAATTGTGCATGCATATCCAGGGGCAGAATTTGGCCCGCTGTGCTTAATTCACTCTGATCATTCCTATTAATTCAATATTAATATTTCCGTTCATTTATTCAATTAGTCCTGTGGTATTCAAAATTCATTGTATGTAATACATTGTGATCAGTCAATCATTGCATTTCCAGTCCACTCTAACAATCAATATTTGAAGTTAGTCAAGGCAAAATGCACTTAAAAACCAAACAGAAATAGAAATAGAAGTCCCTCTGCAGAGATATCTCCTACTTTGTTTCTTGGGCCTGACCTCTCCCTGGGGATTTAGTCAGTGTGAGAGACATTAGCAAATTGTGGGGCAGAGTTGGCCCTTAGATCAAATGCTGCTTTGTGGGGTAGCCAAGTAGGGCTATCTAATAACAGCCAGATGTGAAAGACTAAGCTCATGAAATACCCACCACTTAATTAGGTCACACAATACCATTTGGCTCCCAATCAAATTTGGGTTATCTCTGTTCTGAGCAGAGGGATCTCTTCTGTCTTCAAGGAACATAGATCAAAATGAACACAGTATGTTAACATCGTAGTATAAACATTACATGCATGAATAAGTGGGACTAAACTCAAGAAGTATAATGATGCCTATGTTCCAAATGTATCTAAGTGTAATTTCCTTAGGCAGGCGAACTTAAACTTCTTGCATAATTTTATATGCTTTATAGGTATCCACAATATGTGAGATTATCAGCAAATCTGTAGAAGGGAAGTGTATGGAAATTGACAATTCATATTTAAATATTCATTAAACATTCTAAAAAGAATTACGTTCACCATTTTTGTTTTGTAACGGATTTATTGAGGTATAATTGACAATAAAATAAACTACATATGTAAAATGTACAATTTGATAGGTTTTGACAAATTTATACACCTGTGAAACCATCATTACAATTAAGATGCTAAACATGTTTATCACCCCCAAAAGGTTCCTCATGTCTCTAAACAACTCCCACATCACTGTCCAGGCAACCACTGAAGGGTTCTCTGTTATTAGAAATTAGTTTATATTTTCTAGAGCTTTAAATAATCAAAAAGTAAATATTCTTTTGTCTGGCTTTTGCCATTCAGCAGAAATATATTGGGATCCAACCATGTTATTGTTTCTATCAGTAAGTAATTTCTCTTTATCTCGGAATAGTAGTCTACTCTATGGATATCATTTGTTTACACAGTACTCTGTCGGTAGGCATTCAGAGTGTTTCCATTTGGGGGCTTTTATAAGTAAAGTTCCTATGAACATTTGTGTACCAATCTTTATGTGGACATCTTTCCCCCACCCTGAGAAAATAAGTAGGAGTAGAATGGCTAGATAATGTGGTATATATATGTTTAACTTCTTAAGAAACTGCTACACTGCTTTCCAAAGTGATGTGCCATTTTACATTCCTTCTAGTAGTGTATCAGTGTTCCACTTCCTCTAAATCCTTAGCAGTATTTGGTATAGTCAGTCTTTTTAATTTTTAGCCATTCTCATAAGTGTGCAGTACAATCTATTCATTTATTTTGCATTTTTTTAATGACTATGTCAAGCATCTTTTCATGTGCATATTTGCCATCTGTTTATCTTCTCTGGTAAAGTGTTCAAATCTTTTGCCCATTTTTAAATGGGTTGTCTGTTTTCTTACTGATGATTTGAAAGAGTTATTTACATATTATAAATAAAGGCCCTGACTATGTACTAAGATGGTGGAGTAGAAGGACATCCTCTCACTCCCTCTTATGAGAACACCAGAATCACAACTAGATGCTGGACAATCATCGACAGGAAGACACTGGAACTCACCAAAACAGATACCCCACATTGAAAGACAAAGGATAAGCCACAATGAGACGGTAGGAGGGTTGGAATCACAATAAAATCAAATCCCACAACTGCTGGGTTGGTGACTCACAACTTCACCACAGAAGTCCACCCACTGCAGTGAAGGTTCTGAGCCCCATGTCAGGCTTCCCAACCTGAGAATCCAGCAATGGGAGGAGGAATTCCTAAAGAATCAGACTTTGAAGGCTAGTGGGATTTGATTGCAGGACATTGACAGGACTGGGGGAAACAGAGACTCCACTCTTGGAGGGCACACACAAAGTAGTGTGCACATCAGGACCCAGGGGAAGGAGAAGTGACCCCCGGGGAAACTGAACCAGACCTACCTGCTAGTGTTGGAGGGTCTCCTGCAGAAGCAGGGGTGGCTATGTCTCACCGTGGGGACAAGGACACTGGCAGCAGAAGTTCTGGGAAGTACTCCTTGGCATGAGCCCTCCCAGAGTCTGCCATTAGTTCCAGCAAAGAACCCAGGTAGGCTCCAGTGTTGGGTTGCCTCAGGCCAAACAACCAAAAGGGAGGGAACCCAACCCCACCCATCAGCAGCCAAGTGGATTAAAATTTTACTGAGCTCTGCCCACCAGAGAAACAGTCAGCTCTACCCACCACCAGTTCCTCCCATCAGGAAACTTGCACATGCCTCTTACATAGCCTCATCCACCAGAGGGCAGGCAGCAGAAGTAAGAAGAACTACAATCCTGCAGCCTGTGGAACAAAAATCACATTCATAGAAAGACAAGATGAAAAGGCAGAGGGATATATAACAGATGAAGGAACAAGATAAAACCCCAGAAAAACAACTAAATGAAGTGGAGATAGGCAACCTTCCAGAAAAAGAATTCAGAATAATGATAGTGAAGATGATCCAGGACCTCGAAAAAAGAATGGAGACAAAGATTGAGAAGATGCAAGAAATGTTTAACAAAGACCTAGAAGAATTAAAGAATAAACAGAGATGAACAATAAAATAATTGAAATGAAAACTACACTAGAAGGAATCAGTAGCAGAATAACTGAGACAGAAGAATGGATAAGTGACCTGGAAGACAGAATGGTGGAATTCACTGCTGCAGAACAGAATAAAGGAAAAAGAATGAAAAGAAATGAAGACAGCATAAGAGACCTCTGCAACAACATTAAACACAACAACATTCACATTATAGGGGTCCCAGAAGGATAAGAGAGAGAGAGAAAGGACCAGAGAAAATATTTGAAGAGATTATAGTCAAAAACTTCCCTAACATGGGAAAGGAAATAGCCACTCAAGTCCAGGAGGTGCAGAGATTCCCATACAGGATAAACCCAAGGAGAAACATGCCAAGACACATAGAAATCAAATTGGCAAAAATTAAAGACACAGAAAAAGTATTGAAAGCAGCAAGGGAAAAATGACAACATACAAGAGAACTCCCATAAGGATAACAGCTGATTTCTCAGCAGAAACTCTACAAGCCAGAAGGGAGTGGCATGATATACTTAAAGTGATGAAAGGGACGAACCTATAACCAAGATTACTGTACCTGGCAAGGATCTCATTCAGATTCAATGGAGAAATCAAAAGCTTTACAGACAAGCAAAAGCTAAGAAAATTCAGCACCACCAAACCAGCTTGACAACTAATGCTAAAGGAACTTCTCTAAGTGGGAAACACAAGAGAAGAAAAGAACCTACAAAAACAAACCCAAAACAATTAAGAAAATGGTAATAGGAACATACATATTGATAATTACCTTAAACGTGAATGGATTAAATGCTCCAACCAAAAGACACAGGCTGGCTGAATGTATACAAAAACAAGACCCATATATATGCTGTCCACAAGAGAACCACTTCAGACCGAGGGAAGATTGGAAGTGAGGGGATGGAAAAAGATATTCCATGCAAATGGAAATCATAAGAAAGCTGGAGTAGCCATACTCATATCAGATAAAATAGACTTTAAAATAAAGAATGTTACAAGAGACAAGGAAGGACACTACGTAATGATCAACAAATCAATCCAAGAAGACATAACAATTATAAATATATATGCACCCAATATAGGAGCACCTCAATACATAAAGCAACTGCTAACAGCTATAAAAGAGGAAATAGACAGTAACACAATAATAGGGACTTTAACACCTCACTTACACCAGTGGACAGATCATCTAAAGTGAAAATAAATAGGAAACAGAAGCTTTAAATGACACTATAGACCAGATAGATTTAATTGATATTTATAGGACATTCCATCCAAAAATAAAGCAGATTACACTTTCTTCTCAAGTGTGCACGGAACATTCTCCAGGATGGATCACATCTTGGGCCACAAATTAAGCCTTGGTAAATTTAAGAAAATTGAAATCGTATCAAGCATCTTTTCTGACCACAACACTATGAGATTAGAAATGAATTACAGGGAAAAAAATGTAAAACACACAAATACATGGAGGCTAAACAATACATTACTAAATAACCAAGAGATCACTTAATAAATCAAAGAGGAATTCAAAAAATACCGACAGACAAATGACAATGAAAACACGATGATCCAAAACCTATGGGATGCAGCAAAAGCAGTTCTAAGAGGGAAGTTTATAGCTATACAGGCCTACCTCAAGAAAAAGAAAAATCTCAAACAATCTAACCTTACACCTAAAGGAACTAGAGAAAGAAGAACAAACAAAGCCCAAAGATAGCAGAAGGAAAGAAATCATAAAGATCAGAGCAGAAATAAATGAAATAGAAACAAAGAAAACAATAGCAAAGATCAATAAACAAAAATCTGATTCTTTGAGAAGAAAAACAAAATTGATAAACCATTAGGCAGACTCATCAGGAAAAAGGGAGAGGACTCAAATCAATAAAATTAGCAATGAAAAAGGAGAAGTTACAACAGACACCACAGAAATACAAAGCATCCCAAGAGACTACTACAAGCAACACTATGCCAATAAAATGGACAACCTGGAAGAAATGGATAAATTCTCAGAAAGGTATAACCTTCCAAGACTGAACCAGTAAGAAATAGAAAATATGAGCAGACCAATCACAAGTAATGAAATTGAAACTGTGATTAAAAATCTTCCAACAAACAAAAGTCCACGACCAGATGGCTTCACAGGTGAATTCTATCAAACCTTTAGAGAGGAGCTAACATCCATTCTTCTCAAACTCTTCCAAAATATTGTGGAGGAAGGAACACTCCCAAACTCATTCTAAGAGGCCACCATCACCCTGATACCAAAACCAAAGATACTACAAAAAAAGAAAATTACAGACCAATATCACTGATGAATATAGATGGAAAAACCCTCAACAAAATACTAGCAAACAGAATCCAACAACACATTAAGAGGATCATACCCCCTGATCAAGTGGGATTTATCCCAGGGATGCAAGGATTCTTCAATATATGCAAATCAATCAATGTGATACACCATATTAACAAATTGATGGATAAAAACCATATGATCCTCTCAATAGATGCAGAAAAAGCTTTTGACCAAATTCAACACCCATTTATGATAAAAACTCTCCAGAAAGTGGGCATAGAGGGAACCTACCTCAACATAGTAAAGGCCATATACGACAAACCCACAGCCAACATCATTCTCAATGGTGAAAAACTGAAAGCATTTCCTCTAAGATCAGGAGGAAGACAAGGATGTCCACTCTCACCACTGTTATTCAACACACTTTTGGAAGTCCTAGCCACGGCAATCAGAGAAGAAAAAGAAATAAAAGGAATACAAATTGAAAACAAGAAGTAAAGCTGTCACTGTTTGCAGATGACATGTTACTATACATAGCGAATCCTAAAGATACCACCAGAAAACTACTAGAGCTAATCAATGAATTTCATAAAGTTGCAGGATACAAAATTAATGCACAGAAATCTCTTGCATTCCTATACACTAATGGTGAAAAATCTGAAAGTGAAATTAAGGAAACACTCCCATTTACCACTGCAAGAAAAAGAATAAAATACCTAGGAATAAACCTACCTAAGGAGACAAAAGACCTGTATGCAGAAAACTATAAGACACTGAGGAAAGAAATTAAAGATGATACCAACAGATGGAGAGATATACCATGTTCTTGGATTGGAAGAATCAATATTGTGAAAATGACTATACTACCGAAAGTAATCTACAGATTCAATAAAATCCCTATCAAACTACCACTGGCATTTTTTACAGAACTAGAACAAAGAATCTTAAAATTTGTATGGGACACAAAAGACCCCAAATAGCCAAAGCAGTCTTGAGGGGAAAAAACGGAGCCGGAGGAATCAGACTCCCCGACTTCAGACTGTACTACAAAGCTACAGTAATCAAGACAATATGGTACTAGCACAAAAACAGATACATAGATCAATGGAACAAGATAGAGAGCCCAGAGATAAACCCACCCACCTATGGTCAACTCATCCCTGACAAAGGAGGCAAGGATACACAATGGAGAAAAGACAGTCTCTTCAGTAAGTGGTGCTGGGAAAACTGTAGAAGAATGAAATTGGAACACTCCCTAACACCATACACAAAAATAAACTCAAAATGGATTAGAGACCTAAACGTAAGGCCGGACACTCTAAAACTCTTAGGGGAAAACATAGGAAGAACACTCTTTGTCATAAATCACAGCAAGATCTTTTTTGATCCACCTTCCAGAGTAATGGAAATAAAAACAAACAAAAAAAACTAATGGGACCTAATGAAACTTAAAAGCTTTTGCACAGCAAAGGAAATCATAAACAAGACAAAAAGCCAAACCTCAGAATGGGAGAAAATATTTGCAAATGAATCAACAAAGGATTAATCTCCAAAATATATAAACAGCTCATGCAGCTCAATATTATAAAAACAACCCAATCCAAAAATGGGCAGAAGACATAAATAGACATTTCTCCAAAGAAGACATACAGATGGCCAGGAAGCACATGAAAAGCTGCTCAACATCACTAATTATTAGAGAAATGCAAATCAAAACTACAATGAGGTGTCACCTCACACCAGTTAGTATGGGCATCATCAGAAAATATACAAACAAATGCTGGAGAGAGTGTGGAGAAAAGGGAACCCTCTTGCACTGTTTGTGGGAATGTAAATTGATATGGAGAACAGTATGGAGGTTCCTTAAAATACTAAAAATAGAATTACCATATGATCCAGCAATCCCAGTACTGGGCATATACCCAGAGAAAACCATAATTCAAGAAGACATATGCAGGGCTTCCCTGGTGGCGTAGTGGTTGAGGGTCTGCGTACTCATGCAGGGGGTGTGGGTTCGTGGCCCGTGCCAGTGGGATCCCACGTGCCGCACAGTGGCTGGGCCCATGGGCCGTGGCTGCTCGGCCTGCACATCCAGAGCCCGTGCTCTGCGGCAGGGGGTTGGGGGGGCGCAGCAGTGAGAGACCTGCATACCGCAAAAAAAAAAAAAAAAAAGACACATGCACTCCAGTGTTCATTGCAGCAGTATTTACAATAGCCAGGTCATGGAAGCAACCTAAATGCCCATCGACAGATGAATGGATAAAGAAGATATGGTACATATATACAGTGGAATGTTACTCAGCCATAAAAAAGAATTAAATTGGGTCATTTGTTGAGACTTGTATGGATCTAGAGATTGTCATACAGAGTGAAGTAAGTCAGAAAGAGAAGAACAAATATCGTATATTAATGAATATATGTGGAACCTAGAAAAATGGTACAGATGAACTGGTTTGCAGAGCAAAATTGAGACACAGATGTACAGAACAAAGGTATGGGCACCAAAGGGGGAAAGCTGTGAGGGGGCCTGGGGGTGGTGGTGTGATGAATTGGGCGATTGGGATTGACATGTATACACTGATGTGTATAAAACTGATGACTAATAAAAACCTGCTGTATAAAAATAAATAACTAAAAGCCCTTTATCAGATATATACTTGCACATATTTTCTCTGAGTTTGATCTTTTTGTTTTCTTAACAGTACCTACTGAAGAGGGAAAATTTTCACTTTTAATGACAGCCAATTGATCAGTTTTTTCTTTCCCCTTTGGGCATCATGCTATTGGTTTTATATTTAAAAAGTATTTGCCTAATCAAACATCAAAAAGATTTTCTTCTAGAAGTTCATAATTTTATATTTTGTATTGAGGTGTATTATCCATTTGGATTTAATTTTTATATACTTTGCAAGATAAGGATTAAAGTTCAATTTTTTGTGCATACCAATATTCAATTGTTTCAACACCATTTGTTGAATTGATTAAACATTCTCCACTGAATTTTGCACTCGTGTCAAAGATAAGTTGTCCATGTGTGTGGGTCAATCTGACCTAACTATTCTGTTCCAGTGATCTGTTTTTCAATCTTTGCGCCAATACCATTCTATCTTGATTGCTGCCACATTATAGTAGTCTTGAAATTAGGTAGTGTTCAGCCTCAAGTTTGTTCTATGTTATTTTGGCTATGTAGGTCTTTTATATTTTCATGTGATCTTTAGAATTAACCTATCAATGTCTCCAGAAACCCTGCTGGGAGTTTGCTTGGGATCATGTTAAATCTATAGATAAGTTGGGGAGAATTGGTACCTTAAAAATATTGCCTCCCAGTCAGTGAACACAGTATATTTCTCCTTTTATTTAAATCTTCTTTAATCTATTTCAACAGTATTTTATAGTTTCCAGTATATAGGTGTTAGGAATCCTTGTCAGATTTATTTTTAAGCATTTTCTATGCAGTTGTAAATGATATTTTTAAAATTTCAATTTCATATTGTTTGTTGCTAGTATATGATTAGTTTTTTTTTAATATTAGAATTGTATCCTGCAGTCTTGCTCAACTAACTTATTAGGTTTAGGAATTTTGTTGTAGATTACATGGAATTTTCTGTATAGATGATCATGTCATCTGAGGAAAAAGACAGTTTTAGTCCTTTGTTTCTAATTTGAGTGATTTTTTTCAAAGTTTATTGCAATGTCTAGAACCTTCATTTGTAGAATAGTAGTGGTGAAAGCAAATATTCTTGTCTTGTTTCTGATCTAAGGGAGAAAGTACTCTTTTACTCCAAGTATGATATTAGTTGTAATGTTTTCCCTAGATGCCCCTTATCAGGCTTTGAGAATCCCCTTCTATTTCTAGTTTGCTGAGGGGTTTTTTTTTAATTAGGAATGAATGTTGAATTTTGCCAGATGCTTGTGTGTTTGTGTGTGTGTGTGTGTGTGTGTGTGTCTATTAAGATGATCATATGGTTTTCCTTTTATAGTTTATTAACATGTAATGATGAATTACATGGATTAATTTTTTGAAAGTCAAATCAGCCAGCCATGCATTACTCAGATGAACTCACTTGGTCATAATATGGTATTATAGTGCTTCTATATTCTTGCATTCGAGTTATATTTCAGTGAGAATTTTTGAATGCATGCCATTAGGGACATGGATCTGTCGATTTCTTTTCTTGTAATTATTTTGTGTGGTTTTAATAGCAGGTTAATGCTGGCCTCAGAATGGGTGGAGAAGTAGTCTCTCTTCTTAAAATTTGTAAATAAATTTGTGTAGAAATGGTGCTATTTCTTCATTAAATGTTTGAGGGAATACACTAGTTAAGCCATCTTGGATAGAAAAATTTTTGGAAGATTTTTACACCCAAGTTCAATTTATTTGAAAGATAGAGGATTAGTCATATAATCTTTTGCAATATAAGTGAGCTTTCATGGTTTTTGTCTTTCAAGGAATTTCTCCATTTTGTTGAACTTGTTGAAATTTTTGGCATAAAGTTTCTCATAACATCATCTTGTTATCCTTTTAATATTTGTAGACTCTTTAGTGAACTACTATTCTCATTCCTGATGTTGATATTATATCTTTTCTTATCTGAGAAGTCTAGCTAAATGTTCTCTAATTTCACCGATTTTTCACAAAGAAAAAGTTTTAGGTTCATTATTCTATTTTTTTTCTGGTTTTTATTTTATTAATGTCTGCACTGATGTTTATTATTTCCTTTTTTTCATTACCTTGGATTAAATCTGTGCTTCTCCTACTAGTTTCTTAAGATGAAACATCAAGCCATTGATTTGAGACCTTTTTTATTCTTTAATATGTCCATTTAGTGTTATAAATTTCCCTGCTTATACTGCTTTAGCAGCATCCCACACATTTTGACATGTTGTCTTTTCATTCAGTTCAAATTACTTTCTTGCTTCTGTTTTCGTTTCTCTCTCTCTCTCTCTTTTTTTTTTTTTTTTTTGAATAAATAATTAGGAAGGTGTTTTTTAATTTCCTAATATTTATATTTTTTACAGAAATTTTTATGTTATTGTTTTTTTTTTTTTTTTTTTTTGCGGTACTCGGGCCTCTCACTGTTGTGGCCTCCCCCGTTGTGGAGCACAGGCTCCGGACGTGCAGGCTCAGAGGCCATGGCTCACGGGCCTAGATGCTCTGTGGCATGTGGGATCCTCCTGGACCAGGGCACAAACCCGTGTCCCCTGCATCGGCAGGCGGACTCTCAACCACTGCGCCACCAGGGAAGCCCTATGTAATTGATTTTTAATTTTATTTTATTATAGCCAGAGAACGTGGTTATTTTGACTTTTAAATATATTGAGGCTTGTTTTCTGGACCAAAATTTAGGATCTCTTCATAAATATTCCCATGTACTTGAAAAGAATGTATACTGTTTGTTGAGTGGATTGTTCTATGTACATCAATTACATCAACTTGATTGATGATATTTTTTAGTTCCTCTATATTTGTACTGATTTCTATTTAGTCTATCAGTTATTGAAAGAGGTATTGAAATCTCTGACGATCATGATGGGTTTATTTATTTTTCTTTGTGATTCTATCAGTTTTTGCTTTGCTTATTTTGAAACTTTATTATTAGGCACATCCAAATTTAATAGTGTCATGTCCTCTTATTGAATTGGTGTGATTATCGTTATGAACTTACATTATATTTTTGTTCAGAAATCAACTTACTCTAAAATTAATATAGTGATTTCATATTTCCTTTGATTAATGTTAGTATGGTAAATCTTTCATTCTTTTAACTTTAACTTATTTGTGTCCTTATATTTAATGTACATTTCTTGTAGGCAGTTATAGTTAGATCTTGATGTTTTATCTAATCTGATTACCTCTGGCTTTTAATTGGGATTTTTAAAGTATATCTATTTAATGTACTTATTAATATATTGAATAATTAGGCTCAAGTCCACCACCTGTTATTTGTTTTCCATTTGTCCTATATATTATTTGTTCCCTTTTTTCTATTTTTTGTCTCCTTTTTGATTGAGTAGCTTTTGTGATTTCATTTTATGTCCTTATTTTAGGTTATTAACTATGACTTTATTATTTTAATGATTGCCTTGTGGTTTAGAACATATTTCTTTAACTTATCACAGTCTACCTTTCTGTATAAGAACCTTACCATTGTATACGTCTAACCCTCTTCTCCTAGACACAAGCTATTATTGCTTTAAATTTTACCTACATATATGCTATAAACCCCACAATATATTTTTATTGTTTTTGTTTAAACAGTCCATTACATTTTAAATAGATTTAACACTAAGAACAACTTTATTTACCCACATAGTTATCTTTCCCAGTGTTCTTCATTTCTTTGTGCACATCCATATTTTCATTTGTTAATATTAAGCTTGAATGAATTCCTTTAACATTTCCTATAGCACAGGCCTGTTAATAATGGATTCTTTCATGTTTTGTAGGCATGCAGAAGTTTTTTGTTTAGTTTTGTTTTTGAAAGGTATTTTTACTCAATGTAGAATTTAATTTGACAGATTTATTCATTCAGTACTTTAAGGATGACACTCTGCTGTCTTCCTGCTATCATTGGTTTTGTTAAGAAAACTGCCACATCCTTATCTTTATTTCTCTGTATGTAATATATCATTTTTTTTTTTCCTGGATGTTTTTAAGACTTTTCTCTTTATCCCTGGTTTTGAGTAATGTGATTATAACATGACCTGGTGTGTTTTTCTTTATGTTTCTTTTGTTTAAATTTTATTGAGCTTCTTGGATCTATAGGTTACAATTTATCTATACGATAAACTTTATCAAATTTATATATATGTATATATATATACATATATATGTGTGTGTGTGTGTGTATATATATATATATATACACACACACACACACATATTTCATCTCTTTCCTTAACTTTTACATTATGGTTATACAAACTATCTTAACATTTTTACCTGCTAATTCTAATATCAGTGGAAGTTCTGGGTTAATTAGTTCAATTTTTCTCCCAATCATGGGCCATAGTTTCCTGCTTCTTTTCATGTCTGGAAATAGTTGATTGGATGTCAGACATTATCAGTTTTATCTTACTGAGTGGTCAATATTTGTGTGTTCTTATAAATATTTTAGAGCTTTATTCTGAACACAATTAAATGATATGAAAATAGTTTGATTATTTTGTCTTTTTCTTTTAAGATTCATCACTTGGAAATAGAGCAGTGCTCAGTCTAGGACTAATTATTCAAGCAAGACCCTTCTGAGTATTCTATTCAATGACATATTTATTATGAGGTTTTTCCAGTCTGACTGGAAGGGGAAGGCACTATTCCTAGCTCTGAGTTACCACCAAAATTTGTTACTTCTAATCCTTTTAGGTTCTTTTCCCCTCAGCCTTAGGTAGTTTCTTTGATAATCAGTACTCAGCTGAATATTAGAGGAGAACCCTCTATGGGTATCTGGGGTTCTCTCTGTATGTAGCTCTCTCCTCTTTGATACTCTATCATGCAGTATCATACCTTAGTCTCTCCAGACTCTTACATTGGTCCCCTTGACTTAAGGAGTTTGCTAGTTTGGCCTGGGTTCCCCTCCCCTGGGCAATACCCTGGAAACACTTCCAAGGCAGTAATCTAGGGCAATTGTAGGGCTCACCTCAATTTTTCCCCATCTTTCAGGGATGACTGTCTTTAATTATCTTATGTTCAGTGTCTTGAAAGTCATTGTTTCATATATTTGTTGATTATTTTGTTTGCTTCAATCACAAGGTCAAAGTTGGTCCTTTTTACTTCCTCTAGGTCAGAGGTAGAAGTCTTAGGTTCATCACTGAGTCATTATTTATTGTGCTATGGCCTTCTCACTTGTATGTCAAACAGGGCATTCAAAAGAGCAGTTAATAGTCCTGTCTTGCTATGATCCATCTGAATTTTCACAAGATGAAGACCTTGGAGTACTGGCAATTATTAGGTTGACTGACTAACTATAAATAAGATCCATAATTTGTAGTAAAAATGATTTAGGCTTCAGAATAATTAAGTTTGGCTAAAGTAATGCTAGTTTGAATTCAGTGATGGATTTTCATGTGACAATGCTCTTTTTATCAATGGATAAGTTGATGTGATTCCAATCATCCCACAGTAAGCTTAGCAGAAGCAAATTCAGTAATTAGCTCAGTAATTTTAGCCTTCCCTTTGGGGTTACTCCAGTATACCATCTATAGAATGAATAATGAATTAGATGATTATAAAGGCTACTGAAGGTTTATCTGTACTGGACATCTTGCCATTTGCTTTAAAAAACAAAATATAGCTACAACTTTACTCTCCTATCTCCAGGAACATCTACTTATTTTTCTCTATTATTTTATCTTTAAAGATATAGCTAAATAAGAAAATTATCTTGCTCACTTAGAATATTCTTTTCCTCTTCCCACACTCCAAAATTACATAAAGTTTTCCATTATTTTAATCCAATGACTTAAACAACTGGTGTGATTTCATAAGTGGAAGCATTTGACTACAGGTGGGGATTAATTTGCAAAGGCAGGAAAAACTGTTGAAAACAAAGAGCTAGTGTCCAAGTAAATATCTCTTGAGAAATTAGGAAATACAAGTTACATTGCAGGAGAAGAATTATTACTAAGTATTATGATTTAAAGAATTCCAGGTGGTCTGCATGGGTCATAATGCTAGCATTTCATCTTGGAATAATCTTTGTTCTTTCCAATACATTTTTTCAAACTAGTGCTTCTCCTGTAAAGTGCTACAAAGTTTGTTGATATAGGCTCATTAAGTCTGTAGCTATATAACACAAAATGAAAAGTGAAGAAATGATCTGATGGAGAAATGTTCCTTTGTACAAACTATAGAGATAAATAAGGTAAGAAAGTTTGCAGGGAGATGATGGGTAAAGAAGGGTTGAATTATCTGGATCCATACCTAATTCACCATTTAACTTTCCTCATGTGGATATAGCTCTTGTCTCTACAGTATGAAACTTTAGTTTAATTCAAGGTGTTTCTAATTTTTATTTGTGGAAGGAGAAAAGGATTAAAGTTCTTTTTTTCTTTGGCAGAGAAGGAAATCTATGTTGGTAAATCATGAACAGGAAAAAGAATAGGGGTAGGTGGTTAGGAATGATGAGGAGGATAAAATATTGGCCTCCATGAACTGCTGTCTTTTCTTCATATGTCAAGATGGACCTGTAAGGTTATAAACTCACCCTACAATATAATGTACATTGCTACAATGCTGTACCTTGCTACAATATAATGTAGCAAATCCTACCAAAACTCAAACAGCCTGTTCTCTTCAAGACTAATGAGCAAGTTTTATTTACCCACTTAAAGTCAATTATTTCACACTCTATATAAATCTTCCATTGCTCCTTGTTGCCTAAAGAAAAAACTCCTTGGCATAGAATGATCTCTTTTACAACCTAGTTCCAACTTGCGTCTCCATTTGCATCTCATGTCACATCTCATGTCACATCACTCCTTGCTCCTTGTTCTTCAGCTGCACCAAACAGTGACATTTCCCCCAAACATTATGCAGTTTTATGCCTCTTCCCTCTTAGGATCTTTTTTCTACTCAGACATTTTTTCTTCTTCCTCACAAGTGTACTTTTGTTCCTCCTTCAAGATCCACATCAAATGTCTTAACCTCACTGAAGCCATTCTCAAAGCCCTTAGGAAGACTCACATCTTTGCCTATTCATATAACTTTATTATTATTTTTTGGTTGTATTCCTTCATTTGTTTTATTTTTAGATTCCACATATAAGTGGAAATTTCCATACTATGGAAATGCATAGTATTTGTCTTTCTCTGTCTGACTTATTTCACTACACAAAATACACTCTGCATCCATCCATGTTGTTACAAATGGCAAAATTTCATTCTTTTTTGACAACTAAGTAATATTCTATTATATATATACATATAATAGAATATATATGTATATATATAATAGAATATATATGTATATATATAATAGAATATATATATATGCCACATCTTCTTTATCCATTCATGATGGATGCTTTGGGTTGCTTCTATATCCTGTCTATTGTAAATAATGCTGCTATGAACATTGGGGTGCATATATCTTTTCATATTAGTATTTTTATTTTTATTTTCTCTATTTTCTTTGGATGTATATCCAGGAGTGGAATTGCTAGATCATATGGTAGTTCTATTTTTAATTTTTTTGGAACCTCCGTACTGTTTTCCATAGTGGCTGCAACCATGTAGGAGGTTCCCCTTTTCTCCACAACCTCGCCAACACTTATTATTGTCTTTTTGATGATGGCCATTCTGACAGGTGTGAGGTGATAACGTCCTTGTGGCTTTAATTTGCATTTCCCTCATGATTTGTGATGTTGACCATCTTTTCATGTGCCTGTTGACCATCTTAATATACCTTTATATTAAGGTCTAACACACACCACTATTTCCTCCAGAAACAACATATTCTGTCTCCATCCTGCTATTAACATAATTGGCACAAGGTAGGCCTTAAGTAAATAAATATATGAATGAGTTAATTTAAATGAATGGATAAATAGATAGTTTCACACATAGAGGTGTCACTCAGAGATAACCGTGTTCAGTCTTTTCATTTAAAATACATAAACAAAACACTGACCTCCTCAGTAGAAATTGTTCTAGCTCATTTGGGAAGGATTTTGTTGCATTGGGTAGTTAGTGCTAGTAAAGAAGCCTTGGTGTGCTTGTGTCTTTACAGCTTGGATGACAGAGTGAAGCAAAAACCATAGAAGTTGAGATTGCTGATGTTCAGCTGTCACTGAATTGTGACACTGAATTGATACTATGAGCAGAAAAATAAAAAGTGGTAAAGCAACAGAAACTTCATGTCAGGGAACAGGATTGTCATGAGCCTATTTATTGGCTTGACCCTTAGTCAAAGAGTTTATAAACTTGTTCTAGTAGTAATCTCCCAGTTATTAGTGCAGTGACTACAAGTAAAAAAAAGTTAACAGCAGTTAGATGTCATAACTGCAGCCGCCTGGAATTGTAATCCCTTCACTATTCTCCTTCAGTATTTCCACTGTCTGTCACTTACAGCTCCTCAAGAAAAAACACCCTTTTATAGTGGGATTACTGAAATGTATCTATCAGGTAATATCTATAAATAAGCAACAAATGAATTTTTAAAAAATTGTTTCTGTTCTCAACTTGATGCTTTGTTTAAATAAATGACACCTACTTTCCTTGCCGTGGGTATTAGTGTATCAAAATTGTGTTTGTTCAGGCTAGTAAATAAGTGATACAATTATGTTTCTTATTTTGTTTGTTTCTAAGGCTAAAAGAATAAATAAATACTGTATGTCTGAAAGCTACTAGTTAAAGCTTATGGACTGGCTGAATGAATAAAAGTCTGCTTTCATTTTTTTCTTATCTCTGCACTCTAGCTTAAATAAAGGATGAAATTAAGGTAAATCAAATTATTCAGTAAAGCCTGTCTAATATTTTAAGAACAGATCTTAAAGTCTAATCTTTCTTACTTCTGGCCCGGCCCTGTGAGACTACTGCCACCTCTCACATGCCCCCTTTAAGTAGAGGAAAGAGTAAAAAAAATGCATGAGACAACTGTGAAATATTTTGCAAGATTTTAACATTACTAGCAAACTTCCATTCCCTTTGTTTAGCGTCCAGCTGTAGCTGACACAAATATATAGTTGCTAGCTGCTAGCCCGCCCTGAAAGTGAGATTTTTATATAAAGATTTATTTATGGCTAATTTCTTTATCTTTATATTGAATATAATACTTGCCAGTATCTTTCAGCTTATAATTATTTTTCTTCACATCAAAGAACAACATTAGAAATTAAAGTCCATTCAGTGTCGTGTATGATTCATAGCCTATGTTGCCGATCTTCTAAAAGAAGAACATTTTTTCTTTTCCAGATCTCCTCCCCTCTTCCTTCTGTCCTCCACACCTGTCTAACCCCACTTTGTGTTATTGAGTTCTTTTGGTGTTGGTAATATATATTAATATACCTCTTAGCAATATATAAATGTCAGGGAAGGAAACCTTTTCCTGCCTGTCAGCCTGATACATAATCCAAGGAAACCTCAGTTTCTTGGCCTCAGCATCTAACTTTTACAGTTAGATTTTTTATGCAGACATCCTAGAGCCCTTGCTGATTAAGAATGACATGGTGGGTACCAAGATGCCTTCACTTTCTTCTCCTTAGTGTGGAATCCTATAGCACTGTGAAACTTATAAATAATTGAGTTATTTTTAAACCACTGGATGTTTTCCAGTCACTCTATTTCACACTGGATTAATTATGTAAGAAAACCGAATTGTTCCTCATCAGTGTCACAACTTTTAAAAACAACATGCTGTTTAAATTCAGCTTTGGCAACTCCAGCGCAAACCCCCTCAAATTTGGGGCACCACACCCATAGCATAATAAAACCTTTAGTGGTCCTTTGTCTTTTAGCTCGCCTTCTATTTTTTCTCAAGGGTGTTTTAGGCTGGAAGATGCAAACGAAAGTTGTCCAGATGTTATTTGTATCAGAGCAGGATTTCAGTCCAGCTATCTGTGGTTGCAAATGTTTATTTTAATGGGTTATTGTGCAATCTTGCTGTGTAGACCTTCATGGCCTTATATGCATGTTCTCAGCAATGCCAGGACATTGTTTTTTAAAAGATATCATTTTAGTCCAATTGAATGATTACTAGTCACTAGGGGAGCAAAAAATGTAACACCTGTAGAAACACAGACGATATTTTTGCTGATCCCCCATGTTGACACTGTGAAACTGCCTGATTACAAAACCATGACCAATGGGCTTTAGGTAAGCAGGAGGAAGGTGTGGTCCATGCCCTAGCAACAGTCCGGGCCTGAGACAAAGTTACTCAGTTACATGCCTGCAGTAAACATAGAAGGGAGGCCAGAAAAAAAAAAAAGCCAGCTGCTGCCCCATGCCGTTTGATGGAATGAAAGAGGCGCTCAGCTAAATCACGGTAGTGTGAGCTGCAAGTTTATTTTAGCTATTATAACAAGTACGGGGCTGGACTTATTATTCATTTTTAGAATTCTAATAAAATCTTAACTGATGTTTCCTTGATACTAAAGTAAATTGTTTACCCTGTATCTAAAAACACATATTATGTCCAATGCACCAATTAGAAGTGGGGAATTTCTAGTCCTTAAAATAAATGTGGAAACTAAATTACATCATATAAAAATGGATTTACTTTTTCAGAATGTGCTAAATTTTAGAGCTACTAGTTTTCACTGAGAATTTATTTAAAATCGAAGGATGCTTCTAGTACATTTGTGAAGGACACATTCTCTGCTATTGGAAAAACTCACACTTTAAATCTATTTTTAGGAGGAGCTGAATAGACATTTTTTGTCTTTATTTTTATTTGTTTATTTTTATTGAAGTATAGTTGATTTATAATGTTGTGTTAGTTTTAGGTGTACAGCAAAGTGGTTCAATTATACATACTATATATTTATTTTTTTCAGACTGTTTTCCCTTGTAGGTTATTAGAAAATATTTAGGATAGTTCCCTGTGCCATATGGTAGGTCCTTGTTGATTATCTATTTTACATATAGTAGTGTGTGTATGTTCATCCCAAACTTCTAATTTATCCCTCCCCCACCCGTTCTCCTTTGGTAGCCATTAGTTTATTTTCTATGTCTGTGAATCTTTTTTTGTTTTGTATATAAGTTCATTTGTATCATTTTTTTGTAGATTCTACATATGAGCGATACCATATGATATTTGTCTTTGTCTGGCTTACTTCACTTAGTATGATAATCTCTAGTTGCATCCATGTTGCTGCAAATGACATTATTTCATTCCTTTTTATGGCTGAATAATATTCCATTGTGTATATGTGTGTGTGTGTGTGTGTGTGTGTGTGTGTGTGTGTGTGTGTGTGTGTGTGTATATATATACCACATCTTCTTTATCCATTCATCTGTCAATGAACATTTAGGTTGCTTCCACATCTTGACTATTGTAAATAGTGCTGCAATGAACACTGGGGTGCATGATATCTTTTTGAATTATGATCTTCTCTGGATATGTGCCCAGGAGTGGCATTGCAGGATCACATGGTAGCTCCCTGCTGTTCTCCATAGTGGCTGCACCAATATACATTCCCACCAACAGTGTAGGAGGGTTCTCTTTTCTCCACACCCTCTCCAGCATTTATTATTTGTAGACTTTTTGATGATGGCCATTCTGACCAGTATGAGGTGATACCTCATTGTAGTTTTGATTTGCATTTCTCCAATGGTTAGCTATGTTGAGTATCTTTTCATGTGCCTTTTGGCCATCTGTATGTCGTCTTTGGAGGAATGTCTGTTTAGGTCTTCTGCCCATTTTTTGATTGGGTTGTCTGTTTTTTTGATATTGGGTGTATGAGCTGTTTGTGTACTTTGGAAATTAATCCCTTGTCTGTTGCATCATCTGCAAATATTTTCTACCATTCTGTAGGTTGTCTTCATTTTGTTTATGAAAGGACCCTTAAGAGGACAATTATTTTAAGACATTTAGCACCAAGGAGTGATATAACCTCACACTAAAGATGTCACTAGGCAGTTTTTGATTGACTTTGTAAATGAAAGCTAAATATTTTGTTGAAAGTAAAAGTTAAAGATAGTTTTTTATAGATCCACTTCAAGGTAAATTAAATGTTGGTGTAGTTTCATAGGTATAAGTAGCCCTGATCAGATTTAATGGTCCAGAAATTAGAGTATGTGATGAGGAAATTTTTTTAAAAACTTGGGAAAGAAATAGATAAATAGATAGTTATTTCATATAATAGTATGTATATGTCAGTCAACATTATAATCATAACACTATTTTACCTTTGTCTAGTAGTTTATAGTTTAGAAAGAAATGTCCAAATGTACTTTGGACATTAACTTATGGCTTTATAGATTTGGATATTTTGTAATGTCACACTTTTGTCCCTACCCAGAGTCTGAAATGTCCTCATGTACTGACTTATTTTCCATAGGTGTGTGCACAGTGCTATTTAATTCTGTGAGATTCTGCCCCATGTACTCAAATGGCTTACTGCTCACATGAATCAAGGGCTAGAATAGAGCCAACCCATACAATAGTCAGGTGTTGCATCGATATCCCAAAATATAGAACTTACATGAAATATTGATTAACTCCTTCAAGTTCTCTGTTGAAATCATATATAAGAGCATTTAAATATGATACCTTTTTGGCTAAAAATCTCCAAAGGAGAAATGCATGCTTCTTTCTGTCCAGGAGGCTCTATTAGTACAGTAAAAGCTCAGATAACCAGAATGCTCAGTGTCTTAGTCTGGGTTTCCACAGAAGCAGACTCTGAGGTAGGATGTGAGGGCAAGCAGTTTATTTGGAAGGCTCAGGAAACACTAGCTGGGGGTGGCTGGGGAAAGATCAAGGGAAGTGAAGTCATCCATGAAGGAGTGCTTTATTTTAAGGCAGCTATCATAGTGTGTGGCTGCTGCTTAGTTCTGCAGAGGACCTCTAGAATATAGTGGAAAACACACACCTCAGGAGGATCCCATCCTAGAGGTGAGGGAGCTGGGATATATATGCCACCTCCTGAGAATCAATGGGTAAAAGAGTTATTGGCTGGGGGTGGGGATAGGGGAAGAATGGAGGCAGTGTGGTGGCTTGTTAACTCCTGGTATTTCTGGACTGTCCTTCCTGACTGCATAGAATAGCATTTCTAGGTCCAGGAACAAAGCCCCAAGCACACAGATGCAAATGATGGTAGGTGGAAATCAGCCAGATCACACTGCAAAGTCTGCAGAATGAAGATGAGATACGGATAGCGTCTTGTTGCACTTGGGAAAGAAGATATTCTATGTTTTTGCATTTCCAGTTAGCTAAAGGTTTAATAAAAATGTGTACTTTTTCACGTTGCTAAAAATTAAAGTATTATTTTATAAAACGTTCCCAAGTAAATTGCCTGGGGAATATGATATATATTTTTCTCTGAAAGTTCAAGATCACATAATTTCGTGGTCCTAATCATTATTTCTCAAGGAAGAGTAACACCCAAGTTGTCTAAGGTCTGGGGAACAAAGATGATTTTGCACCAACCTCAAAAAATATTTCAGCAGTTTATTCTGATTGTAAATTTTAGAAATGTGTTGGGATTTGCTACATTCTATCAAAAGTGGACTATAACAAGAAAATTATAAAAATCCCAATTAATCAAAGGATGTACAAAATTAATTTTTGTTGGTCAAGCTTTGATCATGGCTACCAGAAGAAAACAGAGTCATTAACTCTAGAACTCATTCCTCTACTTAACCAACACATTTTATAAAATATTTACCATGTACCAGGGAATTATAAAATGAACAACATTAAGGTGGCCGAGGCAGTGGTCAAGGTTTTTAGAGTAGTTAAGACTTGATACTGAAATTCAACTCTGCTGCTTTCTAGCTAGGAGACCCCAAGCAATTTATCTTCATTCTCTGAATTTCCTCATCTGTAAAATAAGAGTAGTGGAGTTAAGGGATTTAATGAGATTATGTTTGAAAAGCGCTTAAGGGTATACCTGGCACGTATTAAGCACTCATTACATGTCATTTTCATAATGGTGTTGATCGGAATGCTAGGATTGCTGCCATCAAAGTCCTAGCAATCTTCTAAAGGGGACAGATAAATACACTGTAATGCAGGGAAAAATACAAGTGTTCTGTGATTACAGAGGATGAGGACAATTAGAGAAATATCTTTCAAGGAGGTGGAACAAATAAATGGTTCTTGGAACACAAAACAGTTTCTGATAGGTGAGCTTAGGGGTCAGACTGAAGGGGTGAATATAAATCAAAGCATAGAGTTCTAAATGGACCTGGTGTGCCTGGAATATTTAAGGGTACCAAGTGCCTGAGACACAGAGCTCTCGTATCTATCTCTAAATATGGTCGGGTCCTAGGCCTCAGACCTTGGACTCTTCCCTTCCTGTCTACACTCAGTTCTTTAGGTGATCTTCAGTTCCTCATAGCTTTAATACCGGCGGTTCACTGGGGAACTCCAAATTTAGGTTGAAGAATCCTAACTTTAGGTTTCCAGATAAGCTCTATTCCATTTACTTCATTGTGCATTTACACAAATCCACTTGGATATCTAATGGGTATCCCACGAGTAACATGTACAAACTCAGTTCTTTATATTTTCTCCTGAAATTATGTGTTCCCCCCATAGTATTCCCCAGCTCAGTTAATGGAAACTCCCTCCTACTAATCATTCAGGCCCCAAAACACTGTGTCTTCTTTCATTTCTCCCTCTCTCTCAAACCACACATCTACTTCATCATCAAATCTGTTGTCTCAGCTTTGAAAATGTATTTAGCATATGACTTACTTTTACCTTCTCTACTAATACCATGTTGGTATCCTGCCTAGATTATTGCAATAGTCTCTAAACACGTTGCGGCTTCCTTTTGAGAACCCCAGGTGTCTCTTCTCCAAATAGCAGCAAATTTAATCCTGTTTGAGTTAGTTATAGTGTATTGCTCCTCTTCAGGGCACTGCAATCCCCCGGCCCCATTTCATCCATATTAAAAGCCCAAGTCCCCACAAGTTCTAGAAAGCCCTCATAATCTCAACTCTGTCACCTTTGAACTCACTTATTTAGTTATTTCCCTCTTGATTATGTTATTCCAGTCCTATTGGGTTCCTTGTTCAATAGATGTAGCTTCACATTCCCAGCTTCGGCCTTTGTTTGGCCTATTACCTTTGCCAACACCCCCCCAGACATTTTTCTGGATAATATCCTCACATTCTTTAAATCTGTGCTAAAAATTAATCTTCCTCTGAGAGGTCTATACTGACTACCCTATTTAATGCTGTAACCTGCACTCCTCTGCCTGTGCTCACTTCTTTTTCAAAATGATTCTGCCCTACTTATTTTTCCATACCCCTTACTGTCTTATAACTCGGCATATTATTTACTAATTTTATGTAATGTTTATCTCTTCCCACTTCCACTAAGATATAGCTCCATGTGGGCAGCTGTCATTGTGTGTTCTGTTTACCAAAAAAGGGCTCAGCACATGTAGATGTTCAATAAAGAAAGAATGAGAGAATTCATGCTCTTTCTTCTTTCTTCTGAAATGTGTTCATACTACATTAACACAAACAGTCCCTTCAATCCATAGTATACAATACTTTTTATTATTTAAAGAATCTTGGATATAATTTCTATACTCTTTAAGCATTTTCTCCTTTGGAAAGTAGAATATGATATGAAATAAAGAATTATTTAATTTATACTTTGAAAGATTCCTTTCCTTTCTGGACAAATTAATACTGCTAGATCCATATTAGGAAAAACATTAATAAATAACATATAAGTAACTCCAATATGATAAGCATTATGTGTATTATTTCATTTAAAAATAAACTATGAGTGAGTGTCTTCTCTACTTGATTTGAAAACTGGAGATCAGAGAAGTTAAGTAATTTGCCAATATTCACACAGTAATTGGGGTGATCTGGAGTTGGAACCTAGATTTTTCTGACTCCATGGCTCTTATTATGGATTGGCCATCTTGATTTAATAAATCAATATCTATTATGTAGATATGAGGAACATTAAAAATGCACAAATACCTCTGAAACTAACAAGGAAAAGATAAGTTCTTTTTAATAAAATATTTATCTTTATGAAGGGAACTTTATCATATACTTATCTTGCTTTTAGGCCATTCCACATGAAACAGCTCTACAGAAGTAGAAAAGACTTCATTATGGATAAACAGTATTATGAGAATTAAGCATCCCTATAGAAAGAGCCAATTAGTAAGTTAACTTACTAATTATTGCAAAGATATATGAATGGTACCCTATAATAACGGCAGGGTACAGTTTTACCAATTTTTTACAAAAAGCCATTTAAAGTAGCATCTCATGATGTTTGGTAACTGAAAATGATCTTTGAAATATTTTACTTTTGATTTAGATACTTTTTTGAGGTTTGTTCAAAACTTTGGTGTGAGTTTCCGCAAGAACATTTTATTCTTGTATCCTGTTTTTAAGCAAAATACTGCCTTTTTTTTTGGTGATACCTTTCCCATTCTGTTGAAGCTAAAATATATGTTTTTAAAAGTTGCTTTCACTCCTTTCTTTATATGTGTCAACTGCATTAGGAGGCAGAAGCATCTGTTTAAATTTCTCTCCAATGATTTTATGTTACATCTTCTAAACTCAGATTACTAATTTGTGTCATTTCCTTCACTCTCTCCTGGAGAAGTCTTATTTTCCTTTCCAACGCAATAAGTACTCCTTGAGGAAGGAAAAATTTCAAATTTACTTAAGAAAAAAGATATTTTGTGTTTCTTCACTTCTTCTGTTTACAATCTCCTATCAGCCAACAAGAAGGAGATCCAGCCCCACTATCACTTTATGCATAAACTTAGACACATAAAAACTCATAAAAGAAAGGACCTTTTGTCCACAGAAGTCATCTTGACCATTTTGCTCAAAGTGAAGCCCAGTGAGCTTAAATGGTTTCCTTAAGGACATGCCACTAGAAAGTAACTGAACCAGGACCAGTTTGTAGGATTACCAATTCTTAAGTCTCAAGTATTCTATTTTATGGCTTAGGTTTTCTTATTTTTTGAAAGTAGGGAATTGATGCTATGAAAATGACTTTTTATTATCCTGTCCGCTGTCCACGGAAGTGTGGGGCATCAATATTATTACTACGGGCTTATTTTAATTTATGATGTTTCCCCAAATGAGCATGTTAGCACATTTCAGTTTGGGACAGGGAAAATAATTGCCCGTGAAACTTCAGACTTATTTGAGAAAGTTAAAATCTGAAAAGAGAAATTCATTTGTTAATTTTCAAATAAGATTCAATGTAACGATCTACGTAGATTTTCTTCTTTTTTATCTGTGTATGTAGTAAGCAAAAACAATGGTTAGCTTCATACACTTTCCTTTTTAAGCCATACTCCAGAAAAGAGGTAAAAAAAATCAAATTAGATAGCAAGATTTCCAGTGAGATAAGTTTGCCCATCCTTAGTTTATCTTCTGCAAATGAGCATGTGCAAAATAGTCCACCTACTGTTCTAGTTGCCATGGTTTAATGCAGTTCCACTGAGTGATCCTATTAACCTAACCTTCAATTTGCTGGTGTCTGAACTCTGAATTACAGCTTACGAACATAGTTTAACAGCTGGTACAAGGGCTTCTTTTGAATTTTTAATCATATGAATTAAAGATTACTGGAGATGCTTCTTTAGACTTCTTCTAGGAGTGATCTAATGTATAGAAAGTCAAGTATAGATAAGCCCAAGGGAATTGAAACACAAAGGTACCAGGCCTGGAGACACAAGGCTGCACACTCTGCCCACCAGATTGCAAAGCGTTCATTAAAAATTACATCTTAAGCAACGATAACATTATAAAATATTACACTGTCCTCAAATGTATAACATACATTTTGTAGTTACCTTCAGAGGGTCATTAGTCAAGTAGAAGTGAGCATAGAGTCCAAACTCTCATTACATCAAAACCTTAAATTGTTACAGAGATTAATCAGAAGATAGTTAATCAACATTCTGAAGAATTACTTGACCATGGTTATAGAATTTCTTAAAAACAGCAGTGGTTTTCAAATAAGATTTTTGTGAAATTTACTGAATACTGAAATTAATTTAGTGGGGCTTGACCAATACTTTTTAAAGAACAAAACAATAGAATAGGAGATGTCAGAACATATCTCATTGAGCACAGTTCAATTGCTGTGTGAAATTTTGTGTTAGCTGTGTGTGTTTGTATGTCTGCATGTGTATGTGTGTATGTGCTGGGTAAAATGTGTCTTTTTTCCCTCTGTTTAAGAGCAGTTTGAACAACTGTTCTTGTAGAATGTTTTAATTTAATTTGAATTTCCAAAATTCTTACTATTCCAATGTATTGTCTTAAGAATATATGTAGCACATATAATCAGGTATATACAGAATAGTAATATTGACATATAGCAAAGTTCATGTTTTTAGTAACATCTAGAAAAATGCCCAGAATATGTCAGTTGTCTATAAGATATAGTGATTTGAGGGCAGAAATATTTAGCATTAACATTTGTCATTTTAAAAACTATATACATGTGTATACGCATTTAACTAAACTCTTTTCTCTACTGTTTATTCCAGCAAGAGCATCCTTATATGCTAAAAGTTGCAGCGGATAAGTTTAGTACAATTGGCTATGCTCTTGCATATCATGTCAGCAGACTGGTGTTTTGGAGTATGGGACAATTCTTTGTGTAATATTTCAAATTTGTGCACTTATCAAGTATAAGGACAGTTATACATCTGTTAGAATCATTTACCAAAATACTTAGAAAAGTTAAATTAAAAACAAACCAAAATATTAGGGCAGTAACCAAAATGATGCATGGGTCTTCCCCATTCATAATTCTGTGAATTCTCCAAAAGGTTCCTCTCCTAATAGCTGCCATGCATTGTTGTCTGGTTGTCTGGACAAGTGCAACTCGGCTTTGTTTTCATAAACATGAAGATGTGTGTGTTTCTTTTGCGCTACTCCACACCATCTTTTTAAGAATAAATAAGTATATTTGTGAGAAGCTTGGATCACGTGTTAATCAATTCAAAGGTTGAGAAAAGTGGTGCATTTAGTTCTTTGAAACAGTACAAATCTTCTTCCCATCCTGAGAATCTGTACACAGCTCCCTTATTTCCTTTAAGTCTTCAACGAGACTACTGAGAAGAGAAATTTACCTTTCTTTGTGACTGTGTATAGGCTTTATTTGTTTTTTTATAGTTTGTTATGAACAGGGCAAAGCTAGATAGATGCAAAGGAATAAATGAAGACAGTCCAGTTAACTGAAAGGGCTCAGGACTGGCCACAGAATAAGGAAATGCACTGAGACAATGGTTTCAATAACTGATACGGCTCCTTGTGGTGAGGCAATAAGGCAAGAAGTAACAGAGGAGAACAGATTTTGGAGAGCTTTTGAATACTTTTCTTACCATGTGATGAAATGGCTGCTTAAAGCACTGGCTGCATTTAATTATTTTTATTTCAATTTTGTTTTTTTTAAATGTGGTTACTTCATAGACACATTTATTTTCCAACATCAGCTCCTTAGTAGTATAATATAGAATGCCTCATTAGCAATGGAAAATGGGCTTAAGTTCCTAGCAGGAATGTTCTGAATAATGTTTTTCGATGTGGAAGAAGTTAGCAAGGGAGATTATAGAACCTCTTTCATCCCCCTGGAGGACTTTAAAACAAGTAAGAACTTTTTATTCAATCCGCAAATTTCACATAAGGTCTATCCTCGTTTACTGGTACTGGTTTTCGTTCAGTTAAGTCCCCCAACCCTTGTTCTGCATTATGCTGCCTTCGCTTGGAGAGGCCACAGGAGAGAATAGAAACTTGCCTACTCCCCTGGGAGGAGGGCATGTGTGTCACTCGAGCAACTGTGCTGATATGTTACCCTACACATACTCTCCTTCTCATGTTCTCAATTGTCATGCAGGGGTCCGATTAGTGCAGTGGTTTTCGAAGTGTGGTCTCTGGACTAAAATCATCAGCACCACCTGGGAACTTGTTATAAATGCACACTTTTGGGTCCCATATCAAATTAACTAAATGAGAACTCTCAGGGTTGAAGGAGGTTGAACTTCTGTATACTTAGGTATGGAATGTTCTATCAGAATTGAAATGAGCAGTTCAAGCAAATGTCTGGAAAACATGGTGAAATCACCACCCACAAAATGACTACAAAAGCAGACAGAATGTTTTACCTGGCTATGTCCACTGCCCAGTGTACGACGCAAATATTTGCACGTCGAATGTCTGCTCACACTTATTTAGGCCATAAGAACAAATTCATCCTAGATGGCTCAGAAAAGTTCCTCTATATAGTCAACAAATATTTGTTGAACACTTGGTATGGACTAAACACTGTGCTAAGCAGAGGATGTACTTTGAAGATGATGGTCATAGGTCCATTACATCAAATCCTCTGCAGAAATGAGAAAATTATTTGTAGAGCTGAATCAGGCACTCTTTTTTTTTTTTTTTTTTAGCTGCTGATGCTACCACAAAAACTTTTAAAATTTCCAATAGTTTGTGCCCTGCAGGTGGAAAAGCCTTTCCTACCAGAGAGGATGGTTACATCCCCCCTGATGAAATTTCCTCCGCCTGACAGTATGTTTACTGAGAATGCTATCTTTAGGGCATTCTAAAGAAAGGCAAATGACAGTACCAGAAAGTGCAGCAGCTGAGATGCTTGCATGTGCCTCTAACTCAGATCTGAAGGACGAAGCTGAAGCGTCGGCCGCAGCTGGGAGAATAGGGAGCAGAACACTGGCGATGGGCAAAATGGTTATTCATTTCCTCTCTTGTGATCTTTCAGATTTCATTTTTGTGAATCTCAATACATAGTTGAGACTTTTCCCAGATTCACAATCAACCCTGATTATCTTCCTCCTCTCTCCACTTTTCCCTTTTTAGTTTCTTGGAAGCTGTTAGAGGAAAGAAGATTAAAAACTATCTGGCATGAACATTCTTGCTTTTTTTTAGGTCGCTGAATATTTGTCTAAGAGTTGAGAAAAAGAGACAAAGGAGAGAATAAGGCCAAGGGATAAAGAGAGACAGAAAGTTTTGTTTCTCTTCAAATATATTTTTCATCTCTGACCTCACATAAAACTTTGCAGTGCATCCAGTCATAATATTTACATAATTTTAAACAGGTAGTGATTCTTTTGGTGACAAAATTATTATACAGTGTTAATCCCCTCTTACCCTCTCATGGTTTGGTAGCTTTTTATTTTCCTTGGGCTTTAGTGCATGTGGACAATTTAGTTTGTGTGGAGAACCTAGCAACAGCTTGATTGCTTTAAGCTGTTCATAGCTTTTTTTTTGCTTACCTGAGCTCACTTGAGCATCAACTCTTAAATTCTCTACAGCTATTCTAGACCTATATATGAACAAGATCCACACAGTAGTTGAGGATGTACTAAGTGCAGGATATTGAGAGGGACAGCTCAGGCTACAGCCTAGAAGCTCCATCTGCCTTGGGGCCTGTGTCTTTATCCTGAACAGGAGTTTCCAGTGGTCTGCAGCAAGACTTATTCAGTTAAGAGATTTATCAATAAATTCTATATACATTAAAATTTATGGGGCTAGTTTTGCAAAAACAAAAGCTTTAGGTCATGAGGGCAAATATGTATTTGAATATATCAAATGGTAGATTCACAGTCTCCCCCTCCCACCTCCACTCTTCTCTACCCCGCCGACAGATGCTGAAAGATGTGGAAAAATGCTCAAAGTCTGGAACCATGGGCTGACTCTAATATGATTAAGTTTGATAGGAATAATTGTAAGGCCCTGCACTGGGATTCAGAAACAAAGTGCACAAAGGTAGGAGTGGAGGAGATATGATTTAGCAACAGCATGTGTGAAAGAGGCTTAGGCATTTAGTTGACAATAAGCTCAGTAGGAGTCAACAGTAATGTGGCTGCCAAAAAGGCTGATGGGCCCTGAGGCTGTATTAATGGCAGCATCGCATTGTGCTAGAATAAGGGAAATAATGGTGCAGCTCCACTGGAAGCTGCACACACAACTCCTGGAGAGTACAGGCAACCCTGTGGGCCCCTCGTGGACCCGTTTGCAAGGACCTATGACAAGGCAAGTAAAGGCAATGGGAATTACTGCATGTAAGGAACAGTTGTGGGAAATGAGGCTTACCTCTAGGAAAGTATTAAGAAGTACGTGATGCTATGAGTAATGGACTTGTCAAAAAAATTAGAGTTATTCTACATGATCAAGAAGAAGAAAGAGAACCACTTTGTAGAAATCTTGGAGAGAGAAGTTAGAAAAATAGTATGGGCATTGCAGGCAGACAACTCTGGCATGGGCTTCTGGCTTACAGGGCTACTCTATTAGCTTGAACAAGGTTTTTTTTCTGTCTTTTTTAACCTCTATTTTCATACTCATAATGAGGCAGGAGATAGATGGGCCCCAGGCTGAGCAGATGGAGTTCGTCCCCTGTGGACAGAAACTCCATAACAGCAGGATAATTGGAGAGTCTGAGCCCCGCCCAGATAAGAGATAAGAGACCACATATTTCTGATTCTTGAAGTCAAGTAGACCTTCGACTATAAAGCTCCTTGGAGGTCAAAAGGGGAGTGATGACAAGCTACCCATAGGCCTCTTCACTGGAATCCATCTTGGCTAAGAAATGTGCGCACACACATGGGAGGATCCTGAGATATACCAAATACACACTCAGAGCCAAGCAAATCAAAATGATTGGCCAAAGGAAACTGGGAAGAAACGCCCCATATAAGTGATTTAAACTACCACGAGGGTACAACTCTCTCTCTGAGTACACCTGTGTGTCTATCCACACGTACTATACTCTTTTTCCTCCTAATAAACACTTTATTTGTTTCACTACTTTCTGTCTTTGTGGGAATTCTTTTCTCCAAAGCCAGAGGGCCAGAGCCTTGTCCCTGGCCACTGGTCTAGTGGCTAGGATTCAGTGTTCTCACTGCTGCGGCCCAACCTCAGTCTCTGGCCAGGAACCAAAACCCTGCTTCAAGCCGCTGCAGGATGAGGCCACCCGAGATCAATAATATGAAGATAATACCTACCTCATAGATTTGATATGAGAACTAGAAATAATGCATTCAGAATACCTAGCATAGAGCTTGCCATCACATGTACTCAGAATCTATAACAGCAGTGATCAGAAAGGTATCTACAGTACAACTGACAAATTGGGAAGAAATGAATGAAATGACTCTCATTAGAAATGGTGGTGAGACTGATGGACCAAAGGAAGTATAGAATTGGGTGTGGATAGGTGATTAATCAAATGAGGTATAGGGTCTCTCTGGATCGTGAGAGCTATGATAAACATCTTATAATATAGTGGTATATACAGAAAAATAACACATTAAAAATAAAACTAAAATAAAGAGCAGTTGATTGAAGAGGAAACCTATGCAATTTTTAGTCTTATATAAATATTTGGGAAGAAGAAGATCTTTTCCTTTAAAAATCAGATACTTCATAAAGGATTTTAGGAGATAGTAAAAGCATTATTTAGTAGGGAACAGAGCTGAAATGGGTTAAAATTATCATGAATGTTACAGAACGTTTTTCTAAATTTTTTAAAACATCTTTATTGGAGTATGATGGCTTTACGATGCTGTGTTAGTTTCTGCTGTATAACAAAGGGAATCAGCTATGTGTGTGTGTGTGTGTGTGTGTGTGTGTGTGTGTATGTGTGTGTATATATATATATATACACACACACCCAAGTCCCCTCCTTCTTGCGTCTCCCTCCCACCCTCCCTATCCCACCCCTCTAAGTCGTGAAGCACTGAGCTGATCTCCCTGTGCTATGTGGCTGCTTCCCACTAGCTATCTATTTTATATTTGGTCGTGTATATACGTCAATGCTACTCTCTCACTTCGTCCCTGCTTACCCTTCCCCCTCCCCGTGTCCTCAAGTCCATTCTCTACACCTGTGTCTTTATTCCTGTCCTGCCCCTAGGTTCATTAGAACCATTTTTTTTTTTTAGACTCCATACATATGTGTTAGCATACGGTTTTTGTTTTTCTTTTTCTGACTCAACTTCACTCTGTATGACAGTCTTTAGGTCCATCCACCTGACTACAAATAATTCAATTTCTTCTCATTTTATGGCTGAGGAATATTCCATTGTATATATGTGCCACATCTTCTTTATCCATTCATCTGTCAATGGACACTTAGGTTGCTTCCATGTCCTGGCTATTGTAAATAGTGCTGCAGTTGCGATACATGACTTATTTGAACTACGGTTTTCTCAGGTTACATGCCCAGTAGTGGGATTGCTGTGTTATTTGGTAGTTCTATTTTTAGTTTTTTAAGGAAGCTCCATAATGTTCTCCATAGTGGCTGTATCAATTTACATTCCCACCAACAGTGCAAGAAGGTTCTCTTTTCACCACACCCTCTCCAGCATTTACTGTTTGTAGATTTTTTGATGATGGCCATTCTGACCAGTGTGAGGGGATACCTCATGTAGTTTTAATTTGCATTCCTCTAATAATTAGTGATGTTGAGAATCCTTTCATGTTTGTGGGCAATCTGTATATCTTCTTTGGGGAAATGTCTGTTTAGGTCTTCTGCCCATTTTTGGTTTGGGTTGTTTGTTTTTTGATATTGAGCTGCATGAGCTGCTTGTGTTATTTTGGAGATTAATCCTTTGTCAGTTGCTTCATTTGCAAATATTTTCTCCCATTCTGAGGGTTGTCTTTTCATCTTGTTTATGGTTTCCTTTGCTGGGCAAAGGCTTTTACGTTTCATTAGGTCCCATTTGTTTATTTTTGGTTTTATTTCCATTTTTTTAGGAGGTGGATCAAAAAGGATCTTGCTGTGATATATGTCATAGAGTGTTCTGCCTATGTTTTCCTCTAAGAGTTTTATAGTTTCTGGCCTTACATTTAGGTCTTTAATTCATTTTGAGTTTATTTTTGTGTATTGTGTTAGGGAGCGTTCTAATTGCATTCTTTTACATGTAGCTGTCCAGTTTTCCCAGCACCAATAATTAAAGATGCTGTCTTTTATCCGTTGTATATTCTTGCCTCCTTTATCAAAGATAAGTTGACCAGGGCTTCCCTGGTGGTGCAGTGGTTGAGAGTCCGTCTGCCAATGCAGGGTACGTGGGTTCGTGCCCCGGTCCGGGAAGATCCCATATGCCACGGAGCGGCTGGGCCTGTGACCCATGGCCGCTGAGCCTGCGCGTCTGGAGCCTGCGCTCCGCAGCGGGAGAGGCCACAGCAGTGAGAGGCCCGCGTACCACAAAAAAAAAAAAAAGATAAGTTGACCATATGTGTGTGGGTTTATCTCTGGGCTTTCTGTCCTGTTCATTGATCTGTATTTCCGTTTTGGTGCCAGTACTATACTGTCTTGCTTACTGTAGCTTTGTAGTATAGTCTGAAGTCAAGGAGCCTGATTCCTCCAGCTCCGTTTTTCTTTTTCAAGATTGCTTTGGCTATTCAGAGTCTTTTGTGTTTCCATACAAATTGTGAAATTTTTTGTTCTGTTCTGTGAAAAGTGCCAATGGTAGTTTGATAGGGATTGAATTGAATCTGTAGATTGCTTTGCGTAGTATAGTCATTATCACAATGTTGATTCTTCCAAACCAAGAACATGGTATATCTCTCCATCTGTTTCTGTTGTCTTTAATTTCTTTCATCAGTGTCTTATAGTTTTCTGCATACAGGTCTTTTGTGTCCTTAGGTTGGTTTATTCCTAGGTATTTGATTCTGTTTGTTGCAGTGGTAAATGGGAGTGTTTCCTTAATTTATCTTTCAGATTTTTCATTATTAGTGTATAGGAATGCAAGAGATTTCTGTGCATTAATTTTGTATCCTGCTACTTTACCAAATTCATTGATTAGCTCTAGTAGTTTTCTGGTAGCATCTTTAGGATTCTCTATGTATAGTATCATGTCATCTGCAAATAGTTTCGGTTTTGCTTCTTCTTTTCCGATTTGTATTTTTTTTTCTTTTACTTCTCTGATTACTGTGGCTAAAACTTCCAAAACTCTGTTGAATAATAGTGGTAGAGTGGGCTACCTTGTCTTGTTCCTGATCTTAGAGGAAATGGTTTCAGTTTTTCACCATTGAGTACGATGTTGGCTGTGGGTTTGTCATATATGGCCTTTATTATGTTGAGGTAAATTCCCTCTATGCATGCTTTCTGGAGGGTTTTTACCATAAATTGGTGTTGAATTCTGTCGAAAGCTTTTTCTGCATCTATTAAGGTTACCATATTGTTTTTATCCTTCAATTTGTTAACATGGTGTATCACATTGATTGATTTGCATTGAAGAATCCTTGCATTCCTGGGATAAACCCCACTTGATCATGGTGTATTATCCTTTTAATGTGCTGCTGGATTCTGCCTACTAGTATTTTCTTGAGGATGTTCTCATCTATTTTCATCAATGATATTGGCCTGTAGTTTTCTTTCTTTGTGACATCTTTGTCTGGCTTTGGTATCAGAGTAATGGTGGCCTTGTAGAATGAGTTTGGGAGTGTTCCTGCCCCTCTATATTTTGGAAGAGTTTGAGAAGGATAGGTGTTAGCTCTTCTCTAAATGTTTGATAGAATTCACCTGTGAATCCATCTGGTCCTGGGCTTATGTTTGTTGGAAGATTTTTAATCACAATTTCAGTTTCAGTGCTTGTGATTGGGTTGTTTATATTTTCTGTTTCTTCCTGGTTCAGTCTTGGAAGGTTGTACTTTTCTAAGAATGTGTCCATTTCTTCCAGGTTGTCCATTTTATTGGTATATAATTGCTTATAGTAATCTCTCATGATGCTTTGTATTTCTGCAGTGTCAGTTGTTACTTCTCGTTTTTTATTTCTAAGTCTGTTGATTTGAGTCTTCTCCCTTTTTTCCTTGATGAGTCTGGCTAACGGTTTATCAATTTTGTTTATCTTCTCAAAGAATCAGCTTTTAGTTTTATTGATCTTTGCTATTGTTTCTTTCATTTCTTTTTCATTTACAAAATTGATCATTATGATTTCTTTCCTTTGGCTAACTTTGGGTTTTTTTTTTTCTTTCTCTAATTTCTCTAGGTGTAAGGGTAGGTTGTTTCTTTGAGATGTTTCTTGTTTCTTGAAGTAGGATTGTATTGATGTAAGCTTCCCTCTTAGAACTGCTTTTGCTGCATACCATAGGTTTTGTGTCATCGTATTTTCATTGTCATTTGTTTCTAGGTAGCTTTTGTTTGCCTCTTTAATTTCTTCAGTGATGTCTTGGTTATTTAGTAGTGCATTGTTTAGCTTCCATGTGTTTGTATTTTTTACAATTCTTTTTTCCTGTAACTGGTATCTAGTCTCATAGTGTTGTGGTCAGAAAAGATACTTGATATGATTTTAATTTTTCTGAAATTTAGGAAGGCTTGATTTGTGACACAAGATATGGTCTATCCTGGAGAATGTTCCATGAGCACTTGAGAAGAAAGTATATTCTGTTTTTTTGGACAGAATGTCCTATAAATATCAATTAAGTCCATCTTGTTTAATGTGTCATTTAATGCTTGTGTTTCCATATTTATTTTCATTTTGGTTGATCTGTCCATTGGTGAAAGTGGGGTGTTAAAGTCCCCTACTATTTTTCTGTTACTGTCGATTTCCTCTTTTATGGATGTTAACGTGTGCCTTACGTATTGACGTGCTCCTATGTTGGGTGCCTAAATATTTACAGTTTTTATATCTTCTTCATGGATTTATCTCTTGATCATTATGTAGTGTCCTTCTTTGTCTTTTATAATTGTCTTTATTTTAAAGTGTATTTTGTCTGATATGAGAATTGTTACTCTATCTTTCTTTTGATTTCAATTTGCATGGAATATCTTTTTCCATCCCCTCACTTTCAATCTGTATGTGTCCCTAGGTCTGAAGTGGGTCTCCTGTAGACAGCATACATATGGGTGTTGTTTCTGTAACCATTCAGCCAGTCTATGTCTTTTTGTTGGAACATATAATCCATTTACATTTAAAGTAATTATTGATATGTATGTTCCTATTACCATTTTCTTAATTGTTTTGGGTTGTTATTGTAGGTCTTTTCCTTCTCTTATGTTTCCTGCCTAGAGAAGTTCCTTTAGCATTTGTTGTAAAGTTGGTTTGGTGGTGCTGAACTCTCTTAACTTTTGCTTGTCTCTAAAGTTTTTAATTTCTCCATCAAATCTGAATGAGACCCTTACTGGGTAGAGTAATCTTGGTTGTAGGTTTTTCTCCTTCATCACTTTAAATATGTCCTGCCACTCCCTTTTGGCTTGCAGAGTTTCTGCTGAAAGATCAGCTTTTAACCTTATGGGGATTCCCTTGTATGCTATTTGTTGCTTTTCCCTTGCTGCTTTTAATATTTTTTCTTTGTATTTAATTTTTGATAGTTTGATTAATATGTGTCTTCATGTTCCTTGAATTTATCCTGTATGGTACTCTCTGCTTTTCCTGGACTAGATTGACTCTTTCCTTTCCCATGTTAGAGATGTTTTCAACTATAATCTCTTCAAGTATTTTGTCAGACCCTTTCTTTTCTCTTCTTCTTCTGGGACCCCTATAATTTGAGTGTTGGTGCATTTAATGTTGTCCCAGTGGTCTCTGAGACTGTCCTCAATTCTTTTCATTCTTTTTTCTTTATTCTGCTCTGCAGTAGTTCTTTCCACTATTTTATCTTCCAGGTCAGTTGTCTGTTCTTCTGCCTCAGTTATTCTGCTATTGACTCTTTCTAGAGAAAGAACCTTCTCTTTCTCTTCTCAGTCAAGATTATTTCATTGATTGCATTGTTCATCATTATTTGTTTGCTCTTTAGTTCTTCTAGGTCCTTGTTAAACATTTCTTGTATTTTCTCCATTATATTTCCAAGACTTTGGATCATCTTTTCTATCATTACTCTGAATTCTTTTTCAGGTAAACTGCCTATTTCCTCTTCATTTGTTTGGTCTGGTGAGTTTCTACCTTGCTTCTTCATCAGCTGCATATTTCTCTGTCTTTTCATTTTGTTTAACTTACTGGGTTTGGGGTCTCATTTTCGCAGGCTGCACGTTCATAGTTCCCCTTGTTTTTGCTGTCTGCCCACAGTGGGTGAGGTTGGTTCAGTGGCTTGTGTAGGCTTCCTGGTGGAGGGGACTGTTGCCTGTGTTCTGGTGTCTGGGGCTGGATCTTGTCTTTCTGGTGCACAGGTCCACATCCAGTGGTGTGTTTTGGGGTGTCTGTGAACTAAGTATGATTTTAGGCAGCCTCTCTGCTAATGAGTGGTATGGTGTTCCTGTCTTGGTGGTTGTTTGCCATGGGGCGTCCTGCACTGGAATTTGGTGGCCGTTGGGTGGAGCTGGTATTAGCATTGAAATGGAGATCTCGATGATTGATATTACATGGGCCAGGGAGGTCTCTGGTGGTCCAGTGTTCTGAACTCCATTCTCCCACCTCAGAGATTCAGGCCTGACACCAGGCCGGGGCACCAAGGCCCTGTCAGCCACACGGCTCAGAAGAAAAGGGAGAAAAAAAGAAAAAAAAATTTTAAAAATAATAATAAATTTAAAAAGAAAAGGAATTAGTTAAATAAAAAATTAAAATAAAATAAAAAGAGAGCACCAAAACCAATAAACAAATCCACCAATGATAACAAGTGCTAAACACTAAGATAAACATAAACATCAGAAACAAATCAGTGGCAGACAGCAAACCCCAAGTCTACAGTTGCTCCCGAAGTTCACAGCCACAATTTTGGAATGATTCATTGTCTGTTTAGGTATTCCACAAATGCAGGGTACATCAAGTTGATTGTGGAGATTTAATCCGCTGCTCCTGAGACTGCATGGAAAAATTCCCTTTCTCTCCTTTGTTCGCACAGCTCCTGGGGTTCAGCTTTGGTTTTGGCCCCACCTCCGCGTGTAGGTCACCCTCAGGCATCTATTCCCCACCCGGACAGGAAGGGGTTAAAGCAGCAGCTGATTAGGGAGCTTTTGCTCACTCAGGCCAGGGTAGGGATGGGTATGGTAGTTATAATTGGAATGCAGGGTGAGCCTGCAGCGGCAGAGGCCATCATGACACTGCAACAGCCTGGGGTGCACTGTGTATTCTCCTGGGGAAGTTGTCCCTGGATCATGGTACCCTGGCAGTGGCGGGCTGCACAGGCTCCCAGAGGGGGTGTGGATAGTGACCTGTGCTCGCACACAGGCTTCTTGGTGGCTGCAGCAGCAGCATTAGCATTTCATGCCTGTCTGTCTCTGGGGTCCAATCTGATAGCCATGGCTCGTGCCTCTCTCTGAAGCTTGTTTAGGTGGTGCTCTGAATCCCTTCTCCTTGCACAAACTGAAACAATGGTCTCTTGCCTCTTAGGCAGGTCCAGACTTTTTCCCAAGCTCCCTCCTAGCTAGCTGTGGCACACTAGCCCCCTTCAGGCTGTGTTCACGCAGCCAACCCCAGTCCTCGCCCTGGGATTTGACCTCCGAAGCCTGAGCCCCAGCTCCCAGCCCCCACCCGCCCCAGCGGGTGAGCAGACAAGCCTCTCGGGCTGGTGAGTGCTGGTCTGCACCGATCCTCTGTGCGGGAATCTCTCCGCTTTGCCCTCTGCACCTATGTTGCTGTGCTCTCCTCTGTGTCTCCAAAGCTTCCCCCTGCCCGCCCACAGTCTCTGCCAGTGAAGGGGCTTCCTAGTATGTGGAAACTTTCCCTCCTTCACAGCTCCATCCCAGAGGTGCAAGTCCCATCCCTATTCTTTTGTCTATGTTTTTTTCTTTTTTCTTTTGCCCTATGCAGGTACGTGGGTATTTTCTTGCCTTTTGGGAAGTCTGAGTTCTTCTGCCAGTGTTCAGTAGGTGTTCTATAGGAGTTGTTCCACATGTAGATGTATTTTCAATGTATTTGTGGGGAGAAGGGTGATCTGCATGTCTTAATCCTCCACCATCTTGAAGGTCCACCTAAATTCTTTGACTGGTAATTTATTTCTTAGGTCAAAATCAGCCCTTCTCATCCAGTTAAAATTCTGCTTTTTTCAATACTCTGAGGATAGAATTCTTCACGTCCTACTGAGAACATTGTGTGCATTGTTTTCTTTCATGTAGCCTTAAGTCAGTTGACTTGTAATAGGACTTGCCCCTTTGGTGTCTACTTCCCTTCTTTCTAATTAAGAAGAAACTGTTATGGATCTGAGATAAACTGTGCTTCAGGTATAGTCTTTTAGATTATGTTCAAAATCTGTTTGTGGCATTTAAAAATTCTCAGTGAGCTTGTTGCCATTCTGATGTTACTTCAAGAAAAACTTGTCCACCAAAACCCACAGCTGCTCAGGGACAAAATCCAGAGTCCACAAATGACTTTCCACAGTGTGGCAGTCAAGTAATCCAGTAGGTGCTCAAAACTTCAAACCAATACCTAGTAAAGTGCTGTCCATTTCTGTGGTTCTTTAAAATACTAAGGAACTATGTATATACTCATGAGGATATATTTTGCATCTGTTTTGTTCATGAGTGTGTATATTCTAACACATGCTCATAGTAGGTTACAATAAATATTTGTTAACAAACGGACTGATAGCACTTCCTTTATCAGTGATTTTCAGTCAGTTACACATTGGAATCACTTGGGAAGCCTTTGAAACCGGTGATGCCTGAGCCTACCCAGAACAAGGGAAAACAGAAATTCTGGGGGTGTGACCAGGTATTGGTATTTTTCAAAAGCTTTTTGTCAATTCTTACTTGAAGGCAGGATTGAAAATAGCTGTATTAAATGATCCTGTTTGTATTTCCGAAATCTAATATCTCCCTCAAGGTCTCATAAACCACTTTTCCATACATTTGATAAAGAGTGCTAAGATTTGGTATTCCCAAAATCATAGCCTTTACATTTATACCTCAGAACTTTCAGACGAGCTTTTTTTGTCTTTTTTTTTTTTTCTGGCAGTTAGATGAACTAAACAATACAAGTATTCTGTTTAAAAATCATGAAACAGAGAGAGACCTTCCAGATGGTGGAAGAGTAAGAAGTGGAGGTCACCTTCCTCCCCACAAATACATAAGAAATACATCTACATGTAGAACAACTCCTACTGAACGCTGGCAGAAGACCTCAGACTTCCCCAAATGCAAGAAACTCTCCTCGTACCTGGGTAGGGCAAAAGAAAAAAGCAAAAACAGAGACAAAAGGATAGGGACAGATACTGCACTACTGGGAGGGAGCTGTGAAGGAGGAAACGTTTCCACACACTAGGAAGCCCCTTCACTGGCAGAGACAGGGGGTGGTGGGGGTGAAGCTTCGGAGCCACAGAGGATGGCATAAAAACGAGTGCAGAGGGCAAAACAGAGAGATACCCGCACAGAGGATCAGTGCCGACCAGCACTCACCAGCCCGAGAGGCTTGTCTGATCACCTGCTGGGGCGGGTGGAGGCTGGGAGTGGAGGCTCGGGCTTCGGAGGTCAGATGCCAGGGAGAGGACTGGGGTTGGCTGCATGAACACAGCCTGAAGGGGGCTACTGCACCACAGCTAGCCGGGAGGGAGTCCAGAAAAATATCTGGACCTGCCTAAGAGGCAAGAGACAATTGTTTCGGGGTGCGTGAGGAGAGGGGATTCAGAGCACCACCTAAATGAGCTCCAGAGACGGGCGTGAGCCACGGCTACCAGCGCGGACACCAGAGACGGACATGAAATGCTAATTCTGCTGCTGTTACCAAGAAGCCTGTGTGCAAGCACAGGTCACTGTCCACACCTCCCCTCATGGGAGCCTGTGCAGGCTGCTACTGCCAGGGTCCCATGATCCAGGGACAGCTTCCCCAGGAGAACACACGGTGCGCCTCAGGCTGGTACAATGTCACGCTGGCCTCTGCCACCTCAGGCTCTTCCTGCCTTCCGTACACGTCAGTCCCCCTGGCCTGAGTGAGTCAGAGCCCCCTAATCAGCTGCTCCTTTAACCCTGTCCTGTCAGAGAAGAACAGATGCCCACAGGCGACCCACACGTAGAGGCGGGGCCAAATCCAAAGTTAAACCCCAGGAGCAAGCTTCCCTGGTGGTGCAGTGGTTGGGAGTCCGCCTGCCGATGCAGGGGACGTGAGTTTGTGCCCCGGTCTGGGAAGATCCCACATGCCGTGGAACTGCTGGGCCCGTGAGCCATGGCTGCTGGGCCTGCGCTTCCGGAGCCTGTGCTCCGCAACGGGAGAGGCCGCGGCAGTGAGAGGCCCGCATACCACAAAAAAAAGAAAGAAAAAAAAAACCCAGGAGCTGTGCGAACAAAGAAGAGAAAGGGAAGTCTCTCCCAGCAGCCTCAGGAGCAACGGATTAAATCTCCACAATCAACTTGATGTACCCTGTATCTGAGGAATACCTGAATAGACAACGAATCATGCCAAAATTCAGGTGGTGGACTTTGGGAGCAATGATATATATTTTTTTTTTTTTCATTTTCTCTTTTTCTGACTGTGTATAGGTATGCGTCTTTTTGTGATTTTGTCTGTATAGCTTTGCTTTTACCATTTTTCCTAGGGTTCTCTCTGTCTCTCTGTCCTTTTTTTGGTTTTTTTTTTTTAGTATAGTTTTTAGCGCTTGTTATCATTGGTGGATTTGTTTTTTGGTTTGGTTGCTCTCTTCTTTCTCTCTTTTTTTAATTACTTGAAATCTTTTTATTTTTAATAATTATTTTTTGTTTTAATAACTTTATTTTACTTTATTTTTTTCTTTCGTTCTTTCTTGTTTTCTCCCTTTTATTTTGACCCATGTGGCTGACAGGGTCTTGGTGCTCCGGCTGGGGGTCAGGCCTGTGACTCTGAGATGGGAGAGCTGAGTATAGGACATTGGTCCACCAGAAACCTCCTGGCTCCACATAATATCAAACAGCGAAAGCTCTCCCAGAGACTTCCATCTCAATGCTAGCACCCAGCTCCACTCAAGGACCAGCAGGCTCCAGTACTGGACACCCTATGCCAAACAACTAGCAAGACAGGAACACAGCCCCAGCCATTAGCAGAGAGGCAGCCTAAATTCTAATAAGGCCACAGACACTCCAAAACACACCACCAGCCATGGTCGCGTCAACCAGAAAGACAAGATCCAGCCTCATCCACCAGAACACAGGCACTAGTCCCCTCCACCAGGAAGCCTACACAACCCACTGAACCAAACTTAGCCACTGGGGGCAGACACAATAAACAACGAGAACTGTGAACCTGCAGCCTGAGAAAAGGAGACCCCAAACATAGTAAGTAAAGAAAAATGAGAAGACAGAGAAACACACAGCAGATGAAGGATCAAGGTAAAAACCCACCAGACCAAACAAATGAAGAAGAAATAGGCAGTCTACCTGAAAAGGAATTCAGAGTAATGACAGTAAAGATGATCCAAAATCTTGGAAATAGAATGGAGAAAATACAAGAAACATTTAACAAGGACCTAGAAGAACTAAAGAGCAAACAATCAATAATGAACAGTACTATCAATGAAGTTAAAAATTCTCTAGAAAGAATCAATAGCAGAATAACTGAGGCAGAAGAATGGATAAGTCACCTGGAAGATAAAATAGTGGAAATAACTACCACAGAGCAGAATAAAGAAAAAGAATGGAAAGAATTGAGGACAAGCTCAGAGACCTCTGAGCAATATTAATATTAAATGCAATATTAAATGCACCAACATTCAAATTATAGGGGTCCAAGAAGAAGAAGAGAAAAACAAAGGGACTGAGAAAATATTTGAAGAGATTATAGTTGAAAACTTCCCTAATATGGGAAAGGAAATGGTTAATCCAGTCCAGGAAGCACAGAGAGTCCCATACAGGGTAAATCCAAGGAGAAACATGCCAAGACACATATTAATCAAGCTATCAAAAATTAAATACAAAGAAAAAATATTAAAAGCAGCAAAGGAAAAATAACATGCAAGGGAACCCTAAAAGGTTAACAGCTGATCTTTCAGCAGAAACTCTGCAAGCCAGAAGGGAGTGGCAGGACATATTTAAAGTGATGAAAGGGAAAAACATACAACCAAGATTACTCTAACTAGCAAGGATCTCATTCAGATTCGATGGAGAAATTAAAACCTTTATAGACAAGGAAAAGCTAAGAGAATTCAGCACCACCAAACCAGCTTCACAACTAATGCTAAAGAAACTTCTCTAGGCAGGAAGCACAAGAGAAGGAATAGACCTACAATAACAAACCCAAAACAATTAAGAAAATGGTAATAGGAACATACATATCGATAATTACCTTAAATGTAAATGCATTAAATGCTCCAACCAAAAGACATAGACTGGCTGAATGGATACAAAAACAACACCTGTACATATGCTGTCTACAAGAGACCCACTTTAGACCTAGGGACACATACAGACTGAAAGTGTGGGGATGGAAAAATGTTTTCCATGTAAATAGAAATCAAAAGAAAGCTGGAGTAGCAATTCTCATGTCAGACAAAATAGCCTTTAAAACAAAGACTATTACAAGAGACAAAGAAGGACACTACATAATGATCAAGGGATCAATCCAAGAAGAAGATATAACAATTGTAAATGTGTATGCACCCAACACAGTAACATGTCAATGCATAAGGCAAATATTAACAGCCATAAAAGGGGAAATCGACGGTAACACAATAATAGTAGAGAACATTCACACCCCACTTTCACCAAGGGACAGATCATCCAGAATGAAAGTAAATAAGGAAATAAGCATTAAATGACACATTAAATAAGATGGACTTACATGATATTTATAGGCATCCAAAAACAACAGAATATACTTTCTTCTCAAGTGCTCATGGACATTCTCCAAGATAGACCATATCTTGGGTCATAAATCAAGCATTGGTAAATTTAAGAAAATTGAAATCGTATCAAGTATCTTTTCTGACCACAATGCTATAAGGCTACATATCACTTACAGGAAAATACTGTAAAAAATTCAAACACATGGAGGCTAAACAATACACTACTAAATAACCAAGAGCTCACTGAAGAAATCAAAGAGGATATCAAAAACTACCTAGACACAAATGACAATGAAAACATGATGACCCAAAACCTATGGTATGCAGCAAAACCAGTTCTAAGAGGGAAGTTTATAGCAATAAATTCCTACCTCAAGAAACATCTCAAATAAACAACCTAACCTTACACCTAAAGCAATTAGAGAAAGAAGTACAAAAACCCCCAACGTTAGCAGAAGGAAAGAAATCATAAAGATCATATCCGAAATAAATGAAAAAGAAAAGAAGGAAACAATAGCAAAGATCAATAAAACTAAAAGCTGGTTCTTTGAGAAGATAAACAAAATTGATAAACCATTAGCCAGACTCATCAAGAAAAAAAGCGAGAAGACTCAAATCAATAGAATTAGAAATGAAAAAGGAGAAGTGACAACTGACACTGCAGAAATACAAAGGATCATGAGATTACTACAAGCAACCATATGCCGATACAATGGACAACCTGGAAGAAATGGACAAATTCTTCAAAAAGCACAACCTTCCGAGACTAAACCAGGAAGAAATAGAAAATATAAACAGACCAATCACAAGCACTGAAATTGAGACTGTGATTAAAAATCTTCCAACAAACAAAAGCCCCAGACTACATGGATTGACAGGCAAATTCTATCAAACATTTAGAGAAGAGCTAACACCTATACTTCTCAACCTCTGCCAAAATATAGCAGAGGCAGGAACACTCCCAAACTCATTCTACGAGGCCACCATCACTGTGATACCAAAACCAGACAAAGATGTCACGAAGAAAGAAAACTACAGGCCAATATCACTTATGAACAAATGCAAAAATCCTCAACAAAGTACTAGCACACAGGATCCAACAGCACATTAAAATGACCATACACAATGATCAAGTGGGGTTTATCCCAGGAATGCAAAGATTCTTCAGTATATGCAAATCAATCAATGTGATACACCATATTAACGAATTGATGGATAAATACCATATGATCATCTCAATAGATGCAGAAAAAGCTTTCAACAAAATTCAACACCGATTTATGATAAAAACCCTCCAGAAAGTAGGCATAAAGGGAACTTATCTCAACATGATAAAGGACATATATGACTAACCCACAGCCAACATTGTTCTCAATGGTGAGAAACTGAAACCATTTCCTCTAAGATCAAGAACAAGACAAGTTTGCCCACTCTTACCACTATTATTCAACATAGTATTGGAAGTTTTAGCCACAGCAATCAGAGAAGAAAAACAAATAAAACTAATCCAAAATGGAAAAGAAGTCCAGCTGTCACTATTTGCAGATGACATGATACTATACATAGAGAATCCTAAAGATGCTACCAGAAAACTACTAGAGCTAATCAATGAATTTGGTAAAGTAGCAGGATACAAAATTAATGCACAGAAATCTCTTGCATTCCTATACACTAACGATGAAAAATCTGAAAGAAATTAAGGAAACACTCCCATTTACCAATGCAACAAAAAGAATCAAATACCTAGGAATAAACCTACCTAATGAGACAAAAGACCTGTTTGCAGAAAACTATAAGTCAGTGATAAAAGAAATTAAAGATGATACAAACAGATGGAGAGATATACCATGTTCTTTGTTTGGAAGAATCAACATTGTGAAAATGACTCTACTACCCAAAGCAATCTACAGATTCAATGCAATCCCTATCAAACTACCAATGGCATTTTTCACAGAACTAGAACAAAAATTTTCACAATTTGTATGGAAACACAAAAGACCCCTAATAGCCAAAACAATCTTGAGAAGGAAAAACGGATCTGGAGGAAGCATGTTCCCTTTCTCAGACTATACTACAAAGCTACATTAATGAAGACAGTATGGTACTGGCACAGAAACAGAAATATAGATCAATGGAACAGGAGAGAAAGCTCAGAGATAACCCCACACACATATGGTCACCTTATTTTTGATAAAGGAGGCAACAATATGCAATGGAAAAAAGACAGCCTCTTCAATAAGTGGTGCAGGGAAAACTGGACAGCTACTTGTAAAGGAATGAAATTAGAACACTCTCTAACACCATACACAAAAATAAACTCGTAATGGATTAAAGACCTAAATGTTAGGCCAGACACAATAAAACTCTTGAGGAAAACATAAGCAGAACACTCTATGACATAAATCACAGCAAGATCCTTTTTGACCCACCTCCTAGAGTAATGGAAATAAAAACAAAAATAAACAAATGGGACTTAATGAAACTTAAAAGCTTTTGCACAGCAAAGGAAACCATAAACAAGACCAAAAGACAACCCTCATAAAAGGAGAAAATATTTGCAAATGAAGCAATTGACAAAGGTTTAATCTCCAAAATTTACAAGCAGCTCATGTACCTCAATATCAAAAAAACAAACAACCTAATCCAAAAATGGGCAGAAGACCTAAATAGACATTTCTCCAAAGAAGATATACAGATTGCCAACAAACACATGAAAGAATGCTCAACATTACTAATTAGGGAAAAGCAAATCAAAACTACAATGAGGTATCGCATCACTCCAGTCAGAATGGCCATCATCAAAACATGTACAAACAATAAATGCTGGTGAGGGTGTGGAGAAAAGGGAACCTTCTTGCACTGTTGGTGAGAATGTAAATTGATACAGCGACTATGGATAACAGTATGGAGGTTTATTAAATAACTAAAAATAGGGTTTCCCTGGTGGCGCAGTGGTTGAGAGTCTGCTTGCCGATGCAGGGGACACGGGTTTGTGCCCTGGTCCGGGAGGATCCCACATGCCGCGGAGCGGCTGGGCCCGTGAGCCATGGCCACTGAGCCTGCGCGTCCGGAGCCTGTGCTCCGCAACGGGAGAGACCACAACAGTGAGAGGCCCGCATACCGCAAAAAAAAAAAAAAAAAAAAACCTAAGAATAGAACTGCCATATGACCCATCAATCCCACTATTGGGCATATACCCTGAGAAAACTATAATTCAAAAAGGGTCATGTACTACAATGTTTATTGCAGCTCTATTTACAATAGCCAGGACATGGAAGCAACCTAGGTGGCCATCGACAGATGAATGGATAAAGATGTGGTACATATATAGAATGGAATATTAGCCATAAAAGGAAATGAAATTGAGTTATTTGTAATGAGGTGGATGGACCTAAAGTCTGTCATGCAGAGTGAAGTAAGTCAGAAAGAGAAAAACAAATACCGTATGCTAACACGTATGTATGGAATCTAAAAAAAAACAATGTTTCTGAAGAACCTAGGGGCAGGACAGGAATAAAGACGCAGATGTAGAGAATGGACTTGAGGACAAGGGGAGGGGGAAGCATAAGCTGGGATGAAGTGAGAGAGTGGTATGGACTTATATACACTACCAAATGTAAAATAGATAGCTAGTGGGAAGCAGCCACATAGCACAGGGAGATCACCTCGGTGCCTTGTGACCACCTAGAGGGGTGTGATAGGGAGGGTGGGAGGGAGATGCAAGAGGGAGGGGATATGGGGATATATGTATATGTATACCTGATTCACTTTGTTATAAAGCAGAAACTAACTCACCACCGTAAAGCAATTATACTCCAATAAAGCTGTTAAAAAAAATTATGAAACAGACATTTATGTTTGGATTGCTATTCAGTGATTGCATTTTGAGAGTTTTAACTAATAATTAAAGCAGACCTTAAGATTATTTGTATTTTACTTTTAAACTAAGTATGTTGAAGTGCATTGGTTCTATTCAAAATTCTTCATGAGGGCCAGTTTATTTTTTCCTATTTTGTTTACTGATATATTCCATCTGCCAAAAATACTACCTGGCCAAAAGCAATTTCTCAATAAATATTTGTTGAATAACTGACCAAATGAGGGAATGAATGAATAAGTGAATGAATGAATGAATAATATTTCCACCATTCTTAGAAATCCATGCTTAATCTGAGTTCACAGAGCTAGTAATCACACATTTAAGAGCATAGGGCAGATTTTCCTTCAGAGAATTTTCAACTAGCCAATAAAGTATCTTAAAATAAACTGTATTATAAATATATTTAGGTTGAGCATGCTCTCTGTAATTCATATAGACTCTTCATTTCTTATTACTTATTCTGATTCTTGCAAACGTATTTTTTATTTAGACTTTGCAGACACTTGAATACATAACCACTCTACCAAGTGTTTTTCAATTTTTTGGTCCTTGAATCAGAAATACCAGTATTACCTGGGACCTTGTTAAAAATGTAAATGCTCAGGTAACCTATGGGTTACCAAGTTACTACAGGTGATTATAATACCCTCTAAAGTTTAAGAACAACTATTGATATTAGGAAGGCATTACCTGGTAACCTCTCTCAGTCAAGGCATACCTTAGAACAGCAACAAGAGAAACAAACACAGCAGAAGTATAACAGATTCCTATGCCCCATCCCAGATATTCCTACAGAGACAGAATCTATGGGATCAGGTACCAGAAATCTGGATTATTAATTAGTCTTTCCCACCCTGCCCCCCAGAATAACTGTTTTGAAGTTAGGCTAACAGGGTCCAAAGATTGGTACTGAGAGACCCTTGGGCTAGGTGACCTCGCCTTTGCAAAGCTGTCCAGTTACCTTTCATGCTATGTCAATGAAAGAAGCTTTGAACATGAGGGGTCAAACCAGAGCAATGAACACTGTAGTACTTTCATCACTATGAATATTGACTCCTGTCTCCTTTTCTTCATTTTATGTAAACCTCAGGTTCTCTTTCTGCCTTTTGCTAACTTTCAGTCTTGGCAACAAGTCTTCTTATACTGGTGAGCAGTGTTCCTGGATCTATCCTAATAGAAACCAACGAACATGTCTCTCACTTGTGATGGTACTACAGGATCCCTCAGGAGTACAGTATTATGGGGACTCTCACACCCCTTTTTTTCTGGTCTCCATTTCCATTCTATACTTGTGCAATGAATCTGCTTAGCGTTATAGTTACTACATTTACTTTTCCACTAAAAGTTGCTGATTAATTTAATTAATCATTTTGGTGGTGGATATCTTCTGTAAACTGATCCCAAGCCACCTTTCTACTCATGACTCTAATTAATTATCCAAATACGTAAATCTTCTGTGTCACACAGTATAACTCTAAGTAAGTTCTTCCACCACCTTTGCATATAGCTGCATGTTACTTATCTCTTGTGGACCAAGTTGAACTACACCTCTTATGGAGAGTGTATACACTGTCCAGAGAAGGCTGTGACATTATTCTCATTTCCCCAGTAGTCATTCCTGAAAGAGCCCAAGTGGTGTTTGTATTAGAAATAAAATGCAAAGAGTGGCTATACAAGAATCACCACAAAGATTATCATAAAGCCATCCATAAAGACATCATTGATGTATGTTTTTCCTCAAAGAATGAAGATTCAAATAAAGCTATTACTTGCCTTAATAATAATGCCCAATTAATAAAATGCAAAGGAACCAAACCCCCATAGCACAGTTTTTATATTCAAAATAGAATCGGTCTTCCCAGTAAAATATCATATTTGACTTACTACTGCAAACGGCAGTAACAGAATCACCATATTAACTTACTTCAAGAAGGAAATCCTTCTCTCCTTCTTTCATTTCTTAAAGAAATTCCTATGGTGCAATGAGTGTAACATAAAACAAAAGACTTACTGGTGAAAGCAAAAGAGCAGAAACCTAATTCAAATAAGATAGTTCAAATATTTGCATCACTTAAGTAACAAAGTATCATTTTATTAGGTCATGTTTTCACTTATGTAAAATGAGTGTGCTAAAGATATGTATATATATAAATTATTCAATATGATACATATGTATATGTATTTATATAACAAGCTATAAAAGTTAGGGAAATTTAAAAACATTGTTAGAATAAAATAACATGAAATAAGATAAAAATTTTATCTTTTTGATTTTTAATAAAATTGTGGGTCTTTAGACCTAATTTTTTATGTTAAAAATGGTTAATAGTTCTAAAAATATAAGTCTTTAAAAAATGTTCATAGAAACCTTCAAAAGGCCACATCTTCATAATATGCAAGCTTCACCACTGGGAATTAGGTCTTGAGTGAAAAAAGTGAGAATTTTATTTCCCTTTCTATGCATGTCTTATGCAGGTATTTGACGATTATATTTTATTATTTAATAAAATAAAACTGCTGAGTGGCAATGATTCTTAAGACAGTTTAATCCGTTGTATCCTGATTTCATTCAAAGCAGTACACAAATACATGGCTACTGTTTTTATGTCCTGAGTCCCACTCTTAGAACAGAATTTATATACTATCTTTTTTCAAGTCATTTGTCAGTAGACAGAAAGAAGAAAGACGGTATTATATATTGATAAGAGTTTTTACTAAACTTGATTTTGAGGAAGGAAGAAGAGAGGAGAAAGATAAAAGAAGAAAATGAAGCCTACAGTTCTGCTTCACAGTACTTCTCATGCACTTGTCAGTGTGTTGTTGTTTCATGTGCTTTCCTCTCTGCTGATGGTGGTATGCATTCCCTCAACCATTCAAAATGGCAACAAATGTGATGCCAACTTAAAGGAAATTTAAGAAGCACTGAATGACAGTATTAATCAGGTTAGCTATGGAATAGATGTTGCAGCATGTCTGATGTTTTGACATTCCATGGAGAAATCTGATCCGGGTTGTTGCCTATCAAATCAATGCATTGGACAAAGACTACTATGTCTTCAAGGAACAGAAGTGTTAACAGCTAAGTTCCAGTGTCACTGCAGGAGATAAGGATAGATGTTAGGCCAGGTGGAATTTAAGACTCATGAACTTATAATGTGATTTGGAATATAAGAAGAACCTATTCTACGTTCTACATGGCAAGTAGCTAGGGATAAAGGATATCATAATGCTGAGCCATTTTTGTTATAATTGAATGCCTTAAAAACCAATCAAAAGAAACAAAACCTTTAATCTAGTGAATACAATTGTCTATCGACCAAATAATGAGCATAGTTAGAAAGGTAGACAAATCTAAGACACAATGCCTTTCCAGAAAATTTACAATTTACTGGGGAGAAAAGAATAAGAACATGGAATTAAAAACAGCATATATAGGTATATATATCTATGTATGTATAGTACATGCATATAAATTCAATGCTATATTGTATAATATAGTCAATAAGTATTATTAGTATTCAACAGAATTAAATTATGAGTATTGAAATAGTTCCATTGAGGAGGTAACCTCAATGGAACTATTGAGGTTCCTGTAACCAGATCTTTGGAGAGGAGTAGAATTTGAATACGAGGAAGAGTTATAGGAGGAAGATGACTGGACATTTCTATCAGGAGAAAACCAATACAGTACAAAATACAGCCATTTGCCTTTTTGAGAAAGGATGGTGCATACACCTGGCCAAGATTACCTTTGGGACTATATTGGGTAGGGAGGGCAGAGGGGAGATTTATGCTGATGAACTTAGAAGGGGTAAAGATGGATGCTGAAACTCGTAGTCCTGCCTACCCTCTATTCCTTCGCCTGAACTAGGGGATAAATCCTACTCTGTTTTCCTGTCTACTTAGTATAGGAAGGCAAAGTAATGTTCTGCTGATCAAGAAGAAGAACTGCATGCACATTTAAAAGTGCTTGCTGTTTAAAGGAGATCAGCTTGGTGCTTTGTGACCACCTAGAGGGGTGGGATAGGGAGGGTGGGAAGGAGACACAAGAGGGAAGGGATATGGGGATATATGTACACATATAGTTGATTCACTTTGTTATACAGCAGAAACTAACACAACATTGTAAAGCAATTATAGTCCAATAAAGATGTTTTTAAAAAGTGCTTCCTGTTTAGATATCATCTTTATGATATTTTACATCATTATGACAGACTTGGAGTAATGAAGTTATGATAAGAGATGTAATTTTAAAGTAGAGATGTCTAAGTCAGAACTGCATATACTATGTTATTACATGTGTATTACACAGATCTCAGTAGCAACTGAAATAGTGCAGGTTGCTATTCCTACAAGCACTTACTTCATTTCACTAGCTCTTAATTTTCTCCAAATGTTTATATGGAGGCAGGGAGCAGGGACAGAAGAGTAATGTGGCTGTAATTATGAGGCTTTCTGGGGCACAATAAACCAAAACAGCAATGCAGAAATAATTTGAAAACAAATCCCTGAGAGCAAAACTATCCACCAGAAGAGAAAGGCAGGGCCTGGTGATCTGAGTACAGAAATATAGGTCACAGGCATAGCCTCTGGAGCAAAGAACTCAAAAGAATGTTTGTTCAGTGGTTACCAACACAAGTCACAGCTTTAGAGCCAAACTGCCTGGGCATGGCTCCTGGTGCCACTAGTTACCTGTGCAACCTGGGACAGTGACTTCACTTCTCTAGGCCCAATTGTCCCCTCAGAACCTGCTTCATAAAGTTGTGATGCGGGTTAAAAGAATTACAATTTGTGAAAATCGTAGCACTCAGCATGTGGTGTCACAGAAGGAGTGTGAGTGTGTACTGTATTATCCCCAAAAGGACATTTTTAAGAGTGAAAGGGGGTGCTAAAAGCATTAAAGTTTATACATTATTTTGAAATGTTTATTTATTGGTCAAATAAACCACAGTTTTATTGTCAACCAAAAATAATTTTCAAAAATAAACCTTTTTCTTAAAGATGAAATAATTTATTTATATAAATTAAAACAAAAGTACTTATTTATTGGATATTATGAAGGAACATAAGTAGAAAAAATATTTTTGGTACATTTTCATGAACACAATCAGTTTTCTTAGTTTGTTTTCATTATTGTGTTACTGGTTTTGTTCCCTAGAACATACTTTGTTTTTCAATGTGGTTTTTTAGAAACATTTTTAACAGCTTTATTGAGGTATTTACATGCCATAAAAATCCATTTATTTTAAGTGTATAATTCAGTGTTTTTAAATAAATTTCAGAGTTCTGTGAATATCATCACAAAGGCTTTCTATTTTTAACTTCTTCATAAAATTACCTGTAATATTTTTCCAAGTTTCTTTTTTTTTCAGGTTAATCAATTTGAAATAGTTAATGCCTTCAATTTACTCTTCTCCGTGGACCATAATAAATTTAAATGAGAAAATGATGTGTTAACATATACTGAAGTATCTGATAACTCATGGTAAGTTCTAAATTTCTAAAAATAAAATATATTCAATTCTAATTTTTTTAATGTAAAAATATGTACATAGTACTGTCTAATTATTTTTACAGGTACTGTCTTTTTGTTTCATTCACATTACCTTTCACCTATATCTAACAACTCTTTTTATAAGACTATACGTTTCAAATAAATTAGCTATTCCTGACTATTTTGAATGTTTTGCCATATTTAAATCCTGTAAAACTGTAGGCTTTCTAATTTTCTTTTCCATTTTAGTACACAGCATACATTTTTTCAGTTAAAACTAGGAACTCCACATTTTTTTCCCCACAAGTTAAGATATTTTGCAGCACAATCTTAAAATTAAAAATTAAATAGTACGTGCTGTTTGAGTATTCACCGTTTAAATTTCTCAATTTTTGCAGTTATTACAAGGATAAATTTTAATTTCTTTCTGTTTGCGGAAAGTTCCCTATTGTTTTTCAAGGTGGCTGCACCAATTTACATTTCCAGCAACAGGGCACAAATGTTCTCTTTCCTCCACTTTCCCAAAACTTATCTCTTGTCTTCGATGATAGCCATTTTAACAGGTGTGAGGTAATATCTCCTTGTGGTTTTGATCTGCATTCCCGAGATCATTAGTGATGATCACCTTTTCACGTACTTGTTGAGCATTTTATGTTTTCTTTGGAAAAATATTTATTTAGATCTTCTGCTCATTTTTAATGGGATTGTTTGTTTTATTGCTATTGAGTGTATGAGTTCTTTATATATTTTGTGTATTAACCTCTTATCATAAATATGATTTATAAATGTTTTATCCCATGGGGTAAGTAGCCTTTACATTTTGTTAATGGTTACCTTTGCTGTGCAGAACTATTTAGTTTGATATGGTCCCACTGGTTTATTTTTGCTTTTATTGCCTTTACTTTGGTAACAAATCCAAAAACTCATTGCCAAGACCAATGTCACACAGCTTACTTGACATTTTCTTCTAGTAGTTTTACTGTTTCAGGTCTTCTGTTCAAGTTTTTCATTCATTTTGAGTTGATTTTTGCTTATGGCATAAAATGGGATCCAGTTTCATTCTTCTTGCATGTGGCTGTCCAGTTTTCCCAACATCATTTATTGAAGAGACTATATTTTCCACACTGTATATTTTTTTCACATTTTATATTCTTGGCTCCTTTATCTTAAATTAATTGACAGTATATTGTGGCTTTATTTTGGGTTTCTCTATTCTGTTACATTGATCTATATGTATGTTTGTATGCCAGTACCAGAGTGTTTTGATTACTGAAGCTTTATAATATAGTTTTAAATCAGAAATTGTGACACCTTCACCTTTATTCTTCTTTAAGATTGCTTTAGCTATTAGGGGTCTCTTTTGGCTCCATACAAATTTTAGAATTGATTTTCTATATCTGTTCTGATTTTTAACACAGTGATACAAAAATATAAAAGGGTTTTAATACCTTTTTTAGAATACTTTGGTTTACTTATAAAGCAGTTCTTCAAAGGATAAAACATTTCTAAAATCTGTTTATTGACAATGAAAAGAGAAAGCATGTACTACCATATTACTTTTAAAATTATTCATCATTAACTGCATCACAAAAATTCTATATTTTAGCCAGTCCTACTTTGCAGAAATTAAAAACAAAACAAAACACCTGTAAATCCTGACCATACTTACTTCTATTTTAATTGGAGTTTTTCACAGTTTGCTTGTAAACAAAAGGATAAAGTATGTGTTCACCACAGCCAACTCTAAGAATGTTTCTGTTCCATAAGTTTCCTAATTTGACAGCCAACTCTAAGAATGTTTCTGTTCCATAAGCTTCCTAATTTGGCAAGAATATTTTTAACATGACTTTTTTTCACCAATATTTATACTTACGTTATCATTACAAAACCAAGTAATTTTATTTATTTATTTTAAAACTTTTTAAACTAAATTTACAATTTGTCAAATGTTTCATTTCAGCAAAATGAATTACCCTAATCTTTACTTTGATTTTATAAATGGGATCAAAATACTGAACTGCTGTTGGAATTAGTATGTTGATATGAAACATCTGATAACAAGGATATAAAATTAACACAATTTAACCTTTTGCAAAGTTCTGCTAATAGAGCCAGTACATAAACAGCTATCACTTTACTTTTTAAAAAATATTTATTTATTGATCGATTAATTTTGGTTGTGCTGGGTCTTAGTTGCGGCATGCAGGATCTTTAGTTGCAGCATGCAGACTTCCTAGTTGTGCATGCAAACTCTTAGCTGTGGCATGCATGTGGGATCTAGTTCCCTGACCAGGGATTGAACCCAGGCCCCCTGCATTGGGAGCATGGAGTCCTATGCACTGGACCACCAGGGAAGTTCCTCACTTTACTTTTTTTATGTGCACAAGGAACTTTGGACTTAAGCATGAGCAAAATTAATGAAGAACATTTATTTGATCTAAATGAAAAGCCTAGTTTTAAGACTAATATAAAAACCTACCTTCTTTAACTACATTTGTTAAAATATCATCTTTGGCAAGACTCTATAAACTACTAAATTTTGAAGTAGATGCTGATGCTTTTCCAAAAGAGTTGCATCTTATTTTTTCATGTGTTTATTGATATAATTCCAATCCCTGTAGTGAATAATAACTATCAACAAGCATTTTGTGCAAGTTAAAATTTCACCCTCATTCTTGGCATATAAAAAGTCAATAATTAACTTTTCATTAAGAATATTTTTTAAAATAATTTTTATTTATTGCAAAAGGCAAAAAACCACAGATTTTTAAGGAAATATATACATATATGATATATAATAATTCTTATATATATTCAGTGGCTGAATAACTGAAAGGTGGAGTTCTAACAAACCATCTCCATGTGTTTGAATGCAACTATGAATAATATTGCATTGCTTGCAAATTAAAAAATCTAGGACAATGCTAACAGGAAGCAGGGACAACAAATGTGTCTTTGGACACTCCAAGCAAATCTGGGTATATGATCCCCCCCTACAAAAGAGTCAATGCTCTTACTGTCTGTGCGTGGATCAACTGAACTATACAAGGATCAAAGTAAAGCACGATCACAAATTCCATTAGTCATGTACGTATTTTTATACAACTTACATTTTAATACTGGGTTGCTTGTGCATGAGAAAACACCAAATTTCAAATTAATTTAGGGCTGGCATGATTTTGTTTGCACATGCTAACCTAGCTCCCTCCGCAGCCACTCACTATTCATCATTCCATTAGCAGAGGATACAATTAAGTCTGCTTATTTTGTGCTTTTTAAGCATGCCTACTGAGGGGAGACTTAATATCTTTACCTTTTCTGCTTTTTGATGCTACCTATAGGATAAGGACAAGCACATATACTGACAGCATTTAAGGAGTTAATAATCAATGAAAGTCTGTTGGTGGCTAATCTGCTTGAACATCATAGAATCATATTAAGTAGTATTTGTTGAATATTTCTATAAACAAGGCATTAGGTAGTTTTTCTGATACCCATATGGCCCTGGGTCAGTCCTGTCATCTCTTTAAGTGAATTTCCTCATCTCTTAAGTAGACATGCGTGATTATCTAAAAAGTCTAGATGGAATTGAGTCTATTAGGAATATCAGTTACTTCAGGGAAAACATGTTTATTGTGAAAAACATGGTCTGGTTCCAATAAATTGTTAGCATGCTTGATCATTGATATCTTTACCATGTAAAAAAATTATTTTTATTCCCAGCTGCACTGATGAGGAAACAAATACCGAAAATTCAGAGTAAATTCTACCAGGCCACACAGCGAGGTCTGATAGAGCCAGGAGAGACTTACGAAATCCAGACTCCCCGACTAATGTTCTATCAGCTAGACCTCCAAATGAGCCTCACAAATGTAGGTAGGAATAGCTTTCCCTAAGACACTCATGAAGCAAAACAGAGCAATACTTCATTCCATGTGATGTCTAATTTGAAATGCAAACAATTGCCAATTTGTTTGACTTGTATTTATAATTATTTCCTTGTGAATTACTCATCACTAAATGCTTTATAAATATTTTCTCTCTTTCCCAATGTCTATGGAATGATCATAGCATAGAAAATGTTGACTTTCAAAGATTTATTAATATCTCTTTCTGAAATAACATGTATTTGTAAGATATGGTAAAAGCACTTTTAAAGAAACAAATCTTGAATTTGAATTCCCTCTCCAACAATGACTAAACTGACGTTCTTATTAAGATGAAGTGCACTGTGACTTTTATGTAAAGGTAGCCATTATATAACAAGTAGAAAGTAAATATGTATATTTGAATTTAGTTGAGCACAGCCTCACCATCAGCTCCTTCTGATAGATTTTTAGACTTCACTACCTTTATGTAAGCTGAAGGTATTGCATTGGATGCATTAGTGAATCTGTTTTTACTTTTGCCTATAATGAAAAGAAACAAACTAGTGGCCATAATATGGCAGCATGCATCATATGCTTACCATAATCTAGAATGTTAACTCTACATGAAGAACTGAGCCTTTTATTTCTCAGTCTTTTTGAACATGAGACATAATTTAAAGCATTTCTAGATAGTAACATAATTACCCCTTTACTCAGGAATTTAAATTCAGATTAGAATACGGAGCTTAGTAACATGACTCAGAATATTGTTCTTACTCTTTGTTTGTAATCATTTCAATATCAAATACTTTTTAAAGAAAAAAGAAAACAGCAGTTCTCCCCCTTTTTGGTCTTGATTGCTATCATATGGTGATTGTATATGTGTTTTTCAATCTTTCCCGTGAAAAACTTGTTTTGAATTTAAATCAGCCTAAATACTAAAAACTCTAACATCCCCTTTTAAAAACAGAAATTCAAAATTGTTAAATATTAATGGCAATTCCCTTAAGCAAGAGAGAAAGGAAAACCATTAGAAGAAGTTCAGAGAAACGTAACATACTTATTAATGAGCCGCAGGATTGGCTTATAAGGAAAGATTAAAGAAAAAAATTTAAAAAGGAAAGCTAGACTTGTTGCAGGAAAAGACCATGGTGACCAAAGCTGCAGCAGTAATATAAACAGTCTGGGTGGAGACACTTCACATTTTGGTATAAGTGAGGGGGGAAAATGACCCAGCTCATTTGCTAATGATAAGTATTAGTAGGTGCCAAATGCAGTAATCAAAAAGTAAGCCCTCAGCTTTAAATATTATTTAAAATATCTTGAAGAAAGACAGTTTAAAGTGATAAAGTATGATAATAATCAAATGGATATGGAGTTTTGAAAAATATTTATTCAACTCAATCCCTACTCCCTACTGCCTACAGCCTCAGATAGTAAAGAAAAAAGAAAAAAAAAGAGAGAGCGAGAGAGCCATGTAGACATAAAAGTCTCAACTCCATATCTTAACAGGAGACTCACTTAGTATGACTGACACAGAAATGCATAAAAAGGGGCAAGATAATATGAGGGACAGGGTAGAGGGAGAGGAAAATGCTCATTTTAAAAGAAAAAAAAAAAAGACCGTGTGAAACATGAAAAGCCACCCCATATCTGAGAGATTAAAAAGGGAAGTCGAGAATATGCAATTTCCCATTCCCCTTACCTGATTCTTCTCGCCACTTCATTGGTTAAGTTTTATAGGTTGCAGTAACTGGCATGGAAGAGGTATGGCTGTCAGCTGTTCACAATGCAGAATTTTGAAAAGGTCAGCTTCGTAGCAGTATGACAGGCCATGTAAGTCATCATGTGACTTATAACTCATTTGTAAGTGGAATGAGAACTAGAGCAAATTAATGTAAACTCTGCCATAAGACCTCTGAAAACATGTTAGCTATATTGAAAGCTAGGCTTTCCTTTCTATCTAGAAAGACAGATAGATATGTCCTCACAAATGCATTGCCTTTCTTAGGAGCAGCAGAAATGAAAAATAAGTTCAATTTTCTGTGAAGAGGTTTAAAGAAAAGATATTAGCAGAAGGAAGTCAGTTTGGGTATGTATATTATGTATATACAGATAGTATATGTGTTTAGGTTCTGGTTGGTGCCATTTGGACATCATTTTCTGATCAAAAAGAAAAAAAAATCTTAAGACTTCAAGTTACATATTTTCCAGGGATGTTAAAATAACATTGTCAGTCAAAAGAATATATTTATGGCATTCCATAGTTTTATTGTGGTGGATCTTTTAATTGTGGAACTTTATCTTACATTACCATGGGCCTAATTTTATACCATTAACCAAATATTGTTTTTTGAATGAAAACTAGTAAGGTGCACATATATCATAGTACATACTTTAGTCCTGAAATGCTAGAATAAGTTGCTGGACATGCTACAGGTGATTGATATGGAGTAGTGAAAGAGTTAATTATCCATAATACCATTTTTCCCACCAGACATCCCACTGTGCCTCTGCTATACACTTAGGCACAGTTCCTAATGGCAAAATCTATTAGAATGCACAATATTCTCCCAAGGGAGGTAGTGGAAGTCCTGTCACTCGAGACATTTAAAACTGCACTGGATAAAGCACTGGAGAGCCGTGAGTGCATGATCTCCAACCCTCAGGATAGTACACATGACCTAACGGGTGCTTTTCCACCCCTTAATGTCTTTGATTTGCTGGGTTTTAATAGTTACTTCATATTTAAGTAGATCTAGAACAACAGTCTATTTTTTTTCAATGGGAATTTAGTTTGGTCTATAAAGTGTCAAGACAGAGGTGACAAGGCAAACCACAAGGGAATGAAGGAAGCCTCATGGAAATTTAATTGATTTGGAGGAGGGTTTAGCAAACACAACAGTGTATTAAGGTTTAGCAAATGCCTCAACTTTTTTCAAATGTTTTCAGTTCAAGGAAACCCAAAACACATTTGGCTAAACACTTTTTCCTTGATTTTCAAACCCATGTGTATTTCAAGGGAAATTTAATCCATGTGTTTCTGATTCATTTACACTTAGCTCATCAAAATGTGGTTTCGTAAGACCCATTTGATGTCTAAGAAGCCTTGTGAGCTTTTTTATAAGCCTTTTTTCTTTGAACCAGGAAGTTGCTTTTTGCCAAAAGTCAATGGAACTTCAGCCTGAAAAGAGTCAGTTGTGTTTGGAATTTTGGAATCCTCGAAGTTGGTGGGAGCTAATGAAGGAGGGTGGCGACACTGATTCAGATGGAATGAATGTTTCCATTTCTAATATATTATCTATTCAAATGACTTAAAAATCTTTATGTTTTTCTCAATTTATAGGGAAAAAAATCCATCTGAAATTTTTGAAAACCTTGTAGAAAACACAAGGATGCATTTTATTACTGGATGCGATATTGCCATGTATTCTGATAATTATCCACTAAAGTGACTGTTGGTGATGAGTAATCAGGGCAGTAATGTCGTTTATCTCAGGGCAATTATAAAGAAGTGACTCAAAAAGGTGTTTAGATTGGGCATCTTTCTATATTTAAAGAAAAAAGCCTCTGCCTAGTTTTTTTTGCTCTGTGCACAGCACTACTGGTTCTTTTAAACGAGAAAGGAGACAAATAAGACTCAGTGAATGTGCTGATTCAGGTGCATACAATCCCCTATCTCATTGCCGGTGTTCTTAAAGAGCATCTGGGGTAAGGAAACGTACATCCGGTCCATCCGTCAAGAGTCCATGAGAAAGCCAACAATGTTTGCACCTGCAGGATGAATTACATCTTTGGTGAGTGTGGGAAGCTACATAATGAAACAGCTGAATGGCTGATACATTTCTTTTCCCTTGCTCCTACCATACCTTCTTTTTGCACTACCTTTTATTTTTCCTACTTCTTCCTCTCCCCTTTCCCCACCTTTACACAATTACCACTAGATAATAGAACAAATGTGACATGTTCATCCAAGGATGGGTTGACATGGTTTACACATTGCTTTCATTTGGTTGTTCTTTGGATGAATTCTTCGTTGAGAACAAGATAATGAAAACCATACGGTCATTGAACACAAAATCTGCCGTCACTTTGGCTGTTCCCTTACAGCCCATTTCATTTCATGAAGGCTGGTCCTTGAGTTTACTCCAATATAAGAGCCCAACCAGGTGGAATCCTGCCCCCTATGGGTATGGATCATTCAGCAAATACTGCCAATTTAGTTCTTGCCTGTCACCTCTACATCAGAGAGCTCATTTGAATGTAGCACCTCTTGCTTACCTGGTGTAGCTTTAGAAACTTGGTCTTTTAAGTATTCTTAGAGTTCTGTTCAGGGACCTTCATTGTGAGAACTGAAGACAGAAGAACCAGGATAGGTGACAACTGAGAATTAAAAGAACATTAAGTTTATTTCTAGTTTGTCACTTGTTTTACACAGGCACCAAAGAGACATCTCAGCTATATAAATTCATCTCTGAAAACACAAAGGTAAAAGCTGTTATTTGTGGTTTAAGATACAAAAATATTTTCTCTTAAAATTGGCTGCAGAGGCTTTTTTGCACTGACAGAATTTATGAAAATACCCAATCTATTATGTCTAATTTCATTTCCTTTCTCAAAGACATATAATTGAGAATAAAAACTGCAGTCAATATTCAAAATATAACCCATACATCTTTCTAATGCAGGAGAAATATTGTCAAGTTCTTTTTCAGTACAAATATATGTTTTGCTTTTAATTATCAGAAATCTTTATTATTGATCAAGCAAAACAAACTTTGTATAATATAGAATTATCTTATCTCTCCCCGTAAGTGTAGAAATGGAAACAGAGTGATTAACAACAAAATATACAAACTTCTGTAATTTATGTTACTGAGAGATGGAAACAAAGTGATTAACAGAAAAATATAGAAACTTCTGTAATTTATGTTACTGAGAGATGGAAAGGAATCTATAATAATTTTGTCCAAACCCTAATTTTATGTTGAAGAAACAAAAGATGTAGAGAGCTTAGGAGACTTGTTCAAAGTTCCCCGACTGCCTTGTATCAGAGTGGACGTTAGCGTTTAGTTCTCTTAAATACTAGTCCAATGCTGTTTTAACAATCAGTAAAATTTCTATAGGAAGAATATATTCCTGGAATAGGACACATCAGATAAGACTACATGGGGTCTGTGAATTTGAAAAGTTCTCACTAGGTAGAATTCTCATATTCAGAACAGATTAAAGTCGAATTCACTCACTGAGGTGGAACTGAGAGCCCTAGATCCTCATATGTTTGTCTCTCTTACCCCTACCTCCTGAGAGGACTCAAAGGCGTCTTAGAAGAACACCACATTTTCCTTAGGACCATGTCTTGAAAACTCCAATAACTTCTCCAATTGTGGAGAATAGACCCTAAAGTGACCCCCAATGACCCGGCTGAGTTAGTTTGCCATAAAAAAATACCACAGACTGGGTGGCTTAACAATAGAAATTTATCTTCTGGGGGTTAGAAGTCTGAGACCAAGTTGTCAGTAGGGTTGATTTTTTTCTGAGATTTCTCTCCTTCACTTGTAGGTGGCCATCTTCTCCTCGCAATTTCACTTGGTCTTTCCTCTGTACATGTCTGTCTCCTACTCTCCTTTTCTTGTAAGGACACCAGTCTTGCTGAATTAGAGCCCACCCTAATAACCTCATTTTAACTTAATTACCTCTTTAAAGACCCTATCTTTATTATTTTTTTTATTTTTATTGAAATATAGTTGATTTACAATGTTGTGTTAATTTCTGCTTTACAGCAAAATGATTCAGTTATACATATACACATTCTTTTTTTCATATTCTTTTCCATTATGGTTTATCATAGAATATTGAATATAGTTCCCTGTGCTATACAGTAGGACCTTGTTGTTTATCCATTCTATATATAATAGTTTGCATCTGCTGATCTCAAACTCCCACTCCATCCCTCCGCCACCTCCCTCCCCCTTGTCAACCACAAGTCTGTTCTCTGTGTCTGTGAGTCTGTTTCTGCTTCATAAAAGTTCATTTGTGTCATATTTAAGATTCCACATATAAGTGATATCATGTGGTATTTGTCTTTCTCTTTCTGACTTACTTCACTTAGTATGATAATCTCTTGTTCCATCCATGTTGCTGCAAATGACATTATTTTGTTCTTTTTTATGGCTGAGTAGTATTCCATTGTACCACATCTTGTTTATCCATTCATCTGTAAAGACCCTGTCTTTAAATGCAGTCACATTCTTAGGAGTCACACTTCAACAAATGAATTTGGGGGAACACAGTTCAGCCTCTAACACCTTCTTCTGTTTATACCTTTGTTATAATCTCCTCCTTTGAGAGTGGGTGAGAATTTTTCCTTGATTCCAAATAGTGGAATATGCCAAAGGTGATGGGAGTTGCTCCATGATTACACAACATTTTACAATAACCTGCCTGTCTTGCTGGAAGACTTGCTTTAGAGTCTTTCTTTCTTTTGGACTTGGGACTAGTAAGTGGCCATGTTAGGAGGTTTGTGCAACAAAGAGCTGAGAAAGGTCTCCAGCCAATATCCAGCAAGAAGCTACCTCCCTCAGTGTTATAGCCAATAAAGATAAATTCTGCTGTCCACCTGCATGAACGTGGAATTGAATCCTTCCCCAGTCAGGCCTTCAAAGGAAAATCATAACCCTTGCCAACACCTTGACTGTGGCCTTGCTGAAAACTCAGCCAAGACATTCCCCAGCTCCTGACCCACAGAAACTGTGAGGTAATAAATACATGTTGTTTTAGGCCACTAAGGTTGTAATTTGTTAGATGGTATAGAAAACTAACACCTGAAAATCCGTGAGTGGCTTTGGAACCAGGCTGTGGGTTGAGATGAGAGAAATTTTGATAAGCATGATAGGAAATGCCTAAATAGCCTAGAACAGCTCATTGGCAGGTGTCTGGCCAACATCATTAAAGACACTGTCAATGAAGGCTCACAGTGAAGGGGGGAGCATTTTATTGAAAGCTGGAGAAAGAGGGATCCTTGTTATATAGTGGAAGACAGCATAAGCAAAATTGTCTCCTAGAGATATGTGGAAAGCAGAACCTGTAAATAATGAATTTGTTCATATAGCTGATTTTCAAGCAAAGTGGTGAAGGTGCTGCCTTGTTGATTTTTACTGATTGTAGTAAAATGTGAGAAGAGAGAGGCAAATTGAGGGAAGAACTATTAAAAAAATTATCATTAAGAGATTTACTGCCAGGAAAGATTGCTCTGGAGAAAAAGTCGAGGATGTGATTCTATAACCTTTTCATTAAACCTCAGAAAATTAAAAGGTTAGGCTATTCCATCACAAAAAAGGGCCTTTCTAGAGAGCAACAGTGTGCCTCACAGATCCTCCCAATCAAACCATAAAGATTCTACTAAGTTAACTGTGGTGTCCCTTAGCCATTTTAGCAGGACACCAAGGTAGAGAAGGAATTATCCCCAAAAGATCTGTGAGCCTGGATTTTGTCTTATGACATGAACCCCATTAAAATTCACAGGAGACCCAGAAAATACTTGAGTTAGTGGTGTCAACGTAGAAGTCACTACCAGATGAATTAAAAAAGACCGAGAGTACAATATGAAAGGAGGGTGTCTCACCCCCCAGGTTCTACTGGCAGGAAGTCCTGATAAAGTTCCTCAGCTGTAAACCTATGCTACCTTTCATGAAAGAGGAAGAGTGACCAAAAAGCTGAACCAAGAGCCAGAAGATAGAGCCTAGAGCCACAGAGGATTGTTCTCTGTCCTTGAAATTGAATCAAGAAACTCCCAACATTTGCCTGGCTGGACTTCAGGATTTCCATAGAGCAGTGACTCCTTTTTATCTTCCATTTTCCCCCTTTTTGAACTTGGATGTCTATAAATGTTATTTTTGTCTGTCCCATTATTTTATATTGAGTTTGTTAAAGGCAGATAGCTTGCATTTGTAGTGTTACAGGGTTACAGATGGAGAGAGTGCCTCAAGAACTAGTTGTTCTTAATAGATTCTACCCAGAAACATCATTCTTACCTAGACCTGATTTACATAATGAGATTTTGAATTTTGAGCTTCTGCTATAAAGAGATGAGACTCTTGGGAACTTGTAAGGGGTGATTTTATTTTGAATGTTAGAGGGACATGAATCATTGATGGCCAGATGGTGGACTGTGGTAGACAGAAGCTAAGATGACCCTAGAGAGCCCAACTTTCAAACCTCCCTATAATCCCTTCCTCTAGATTGTGGGAGGAACCTCTATGTTACCTCTAACCATAGAATATACACAAGGTGAGGATGGGGTATCCCTCCCAAGTTTATATTACATTATATAAGAATCATCTTGCTAAAAATCTGTTAACAGCCTGAATCATCTTGTAAGTGGATTATCCCCAGGCAAGCCTTCAGATAAGAAACACTTGTTTGTTAATCTTTTTTGTGTCCTCTCACTTGTATGTGGACATGTTGTCTTCAAGACCAGGACATTATAAACTTTTGAAATTAGGGATTATGGCTGTCATTTCTATCATGCCCTGGCATTTAGTGGGGTGGTAGTGGAACACAACTGAATGATTTTCAAAAGTCAGGGTCATCTTTTTCAATGACCTAAATCTTTCTTCTCTAGTAATATCAGCAAGTTGGCTTTTTTTAATGCTTATAAGATGGGTACCCTGGTTCCAGGTATAAAATGAGATAAAATGATGTAGAGCAGAAGATAAGGAACTATTTCTTCCCTAAGTTTATTTTCATCAGCAAGGAGATACTTTCCAGAATCCCATAAAATCATCTCTCCACATATCTCCTTGGCCAGTCCTGGGTCACGTGCCCACCTCACAACAATTCCCTGGCAAGCAGACTGATAGGACAACCACAACCTGCTAAGAACAATCATGATTCTCCTGAGTTGCTGGGGAAGAGATGGTGGGCAAACTCGAACAAAATTGGCATCTGCCAATATGGGGAAAAGGGTGAATTGTCTGTTTTTTAGACAAGCAATAGTGTTTTCTTCAAGAAAATAACAATTTTAAAAATACCCATATTACAAAAATGATTATAAAATCCATAAATATTAATTGAACACCTCCTATAGGCAGCACTCTAGGAGCTAGGGTTACAACAGTGAGAAAACAGAATTTCTTCTAATTCAAGTAAAAAACTGTCAAATGTTAATGGTGTCAAAAGATAAAATTTACGAATATCACATTTATAAATGACTTGGTGAGGGTGCTGGAGGGCTGGTTTATGTAGGCTGGTTGTATGTACATCCATGGCAGAACTGCAAGTGACACAAACTGACCTGAGTTCGCATTTGTCTAAATAAAAAGACATATACCCCATTCTGCCCCTGTGGCCAATTCCCCCATTGCACTTGTTTTGAATCTCTCTCTTTTTCCCTAATATCTCTAACCTGTTCTTCACTATTAGCCACTTTCCTGAACACCTCAGCATGCCCCAAACTCTCCCACTTTAAAAATGAAGAATAAACAAACAATACCAGTGCCACTGTACAGGGCTGCACTGTCTGTGTACCACACAACTCCAGGGGGAGCCAGACACAGACTATGGTATAAAAAGCTGCAGTGTGCAATCCCTGAAGTCATCCCTGCTCTAGCTATGGTCTCATCTCTCTGTCCTCCTCCTCAATGAAAAGCTCTTTAAAATAATTTTCTGTACTAGTTGTTTCTTCACTTCATTCTATTTGTTTCTAAAGCCACCACAATCTGGCTTTCACTCCACCACCCCTGCAGATCAACGACATCTTCTTACTAAACCAGAAAACCCTTTTCAGTCCTTATGTTGTTTGACATTTTGACAGCATTGGATTCTCTTTCTTGAAATATTTTCTTCCCATTTCACATTCTCCCCAGCTCCTTCAATCTCTCTGACTCTTCCTTCTCAGCCTTTCTGGGAATTTCCTGCAATTCTGTGATGCTCTATGTTCTGCCCTGGGCTCCCTTCTCTTCTCACCCATGTGATGCAGATAGAGCAATACAGACTTGGGTAATCAAAATCTTTTTGGCCATTTTTTTATTGGTGCATGAAAAGTTGTTGATGGATTTTTGTTACCTTAATTCATCTAAACGACGTTCAGTTTAATTTTGGACTTTAAAGTTGATATTTTTGAAATGAGATGGATAGATATATAGATAGATAAATAGATATAGATTGATCTGTCTAAATTAAATTTGTCAAACAAGGAGTATTTTACCTAAGACACTGTGATCTGGCAACTACCTGACACATACCAGGTGCTCAATAAGTAACTGTTGAATAGATTAGTGAATATAATTTTTAGGGAAGATCATAGAAAACAAAAAACCATGATCACAATCTGTAAAGTATGAACATATAATATGGTAAAATATGAAATGTAACTTGATGATTTAGCTTCTACCCAAAAATATTTACCTGTGTCTATTTTATATAAATCATCTGGCATTTTGGAAGACTAGAATTTTACATCCGATATGAGATGGATTATTTGTTCTTTCAAACTTGAGGTTAAAGGTCAAATATCTCTTATGTTCTGTGGCATGTCCTTGGTCACAGTTATAAGAAGACACACATAGAAGTTAATAGAGCAGGGAGATTTTTTATCTGGGCATTTGGATATAAGATGCAAAGTCAAAAGACACCAAATTATTTTAGGGTAAACTTCCATTACTTAGTTCATGATTTATGAACAAGAAGGATATCTCAAATTTACTGAAATATCAAGGAAAATATGAAGCTGAAGAAATTAAATTCTTATATATTTTGAGCATAAAAAGGAAGAAAAATGATTCAGACTTCTAAACTTCTAGCCAAGCTTCCCAAGGGTCAGACATTTTTACTAAAAGGAAAAAACACACAATATAATACATCCATTATTCTTTCATTTTGCAAAATGTCAAACTCCATGTGATCCTTTTAATTTCTATGGGTGTTCTAAACAGATTCTATCTAGAGATGGAGCTAATACACAGTTTGGCAAGTATAGATCAGAATGTGCATAAAAAGCCATCATGACTTACACACACACACAGTCACACACACCATAGTATCAAAAACGCTTGAATCAGACAGATAAAGTGAAAGTTTTCTTTCTCCTGAATTGGCCATATCTAACATATCTATTTTGGGGCCAGTGTGGTCTCATGAAAATGATTTTTATGTCTAAAGGATATGGACTCCACAATGCATCTGTTCTCCCCTTTCACCTCCTGGAGCTGAGAAAGGGTCATGAGCAGTTCACTACTTATTCCTTGAATAGCCAAATTGGTATTATTTTCTGAAGTTGTTCCTGGGAGTAAGACAACACAATGGTGAGACTATTAAAACTAATAATTTCATCTGAAATGTGCAGCTTCCTTTCATCTCCTGTCTGCCTGCCCAAGGCTAGAAGTCACTTCTTATGCTCATCTTAATATTTGAGATTTTAAACAATTCTTAGATGCAGTGAATAGACTGATCAAACATATGTGTTTAAAAGTGAATAAACTTTATTCCACCTCTGCAGAAGCGAAAGCAAATGACTTAAATGTGGAAAAGCAGATTTTTCTTCCTTGCTTCTCAAAAACCACGAGGACTTCCTGTTTCATCATTCTTTAGGTCTACCTATAGTGGTCTAAAGGTGAAATGCCTGAATATTAAGCCATAATCAATCATTGTACACACACTAATTACTTTCTGTCCTCCCCTTTCCTTGTCATCATGGTCCAAAGCAGGTTTTTGAGACTGAGTACATTCATCTGAGCTGTTAGCTGCTATGCTCCACTGCATCCTCCTATGATCTGCCTGGTCCAAACCCCTGGAGAAAATTTGTGCATGCATACTGTATGTGAACTTTAGATAAATAAATAAACACGTGAACCAGCTTCCAGATAATTGAAAGCGAGTGAAGGAGGGAGCAAAAAGAAAACAATTTCTCTGGGGATAAGCGGCTAAGGTGGCAGGTATGATTAAAATCCATATGATTTATGGGCAGGTGGATTACTAACATGACAGCCCTGTTAGTGTTTGTTTGTTTTGGTGCATTTGACAATAAAGTTTTGTTGATGTTGTTGTGCTTGCTGTGGGTTTTGCTCAGGAGTTAGCCACTCAGGAATTCCTAGTGCCTGACTGAGCAGTAATTTAGCAAGCTCTCTTGTGCTCTTTTCCTGTCAGCATTAACATGTCAATTCATTTTAATAGTCTGGGCATGCTCAGTGGGCAGGCATTTTCTCAGTAGGCATCCCAGGAGCCCACCCCGTGGTGCAGAAATGTGTTATAGCTTGTTTCAGACCTCAGAGACTTCAGCAGGTTTATTTTCATTATGGCCAAGCGTATTTGTTAAAACAAAGCCAAAATAATATAGAAAATCAAGACCTTAACAAATGAAATGGGTTATGTATATTTGATTGGTAATTTAAGCTCCTTTCAAAGATCAGTTTGGACAATCTTTCTTTACACAAAATTATTACATGGTAGAGTTTTATAAAAATGTGTGCTGTCACTGCTTCTAGTTTTTAGAAGTTAAATGATATTCTGTCACAATGGGGATTTTCTGTAATCATAATTAATTAATAGTTGAAGTGGCTTTTATGTTAAACAAGAATTTGCCTACTATCTTTCTCATGAAAGTGGATTTTTATCTAATGTTCTGTCCATAAGTAAGTGGATGAATGAATGTAGAAATAGGTACATAAGTACATAAAAAAATCAAACACAGGCACACAGACACTCAAATCAAACTACCAATTAGAAGTCTTGGTGCTTCGTAAATCTGTCCCTCAATTGTCAAAGTAGATCTCAATTTAAATCCGAATTTCACATATGCTAGCAAATACCTTGTCGGGCAGAAAGAAAGTGAAAAAAGAAAAGAAAGAGAAGAAACCTAATTCCACAACCCCAATAAAATTTGGTTCACCACTGCAGAAGCGTTGGCTATTTAAGCCATTTATGCAAATGACTGCTTCAAAAAAGCAAGCTTTTGAGGGCACACTTTAAAGCAGATAAAAAATTCAACGTGTTGTAATGTTGACACACTTTTGGATCTCAGAATTTTTTAAACTGCTTATCAATTCTGTAATATTAAGAGTAAACAAACAAGGAGGGAGAAAGATACCAGCACAGAGAATTATATTAGCTTTTTCTTTGAATACTCAATCTCAATCTTTTCTCTTCCATCCCTGTTTTCCTTGATCTTGAGTGGCAAGCTTTGTCTCTTCGATTATGTAAGGAAAGTGAATTGATGGTGTATAGGCTCAGAAGATTTTTCTGTAGTACAGTTGGTGGGAATGGTCTGGCCTTTGTGCATCATTACACAATAGAACAAAATTCTGCTTAGAATTTAGAGTTCAACAGAAGGGTGTTATACCTCAGGTATACCCTGGTCTCCCACTAAACATTCTTTAAAATAATTTCAAGTGATACTCCTGTAAATTATTTTGCATATAGGTCATTTTAGAAATTCTTAACATAAAGTTTTAGAATTCTCCACAGTGCCGTAATTTCCATTTTTACCTCCTTTCAGTTTTAACCATGGATATTGACTAGTTACCCATTAGCAAGAATTCTATTAAGGTTTCAAATTTTCAGTGATTGGAAATATAAACCAGGGATATTTAAGCAGTGATAACTTAATCCAAAATAATAGTAATAATATTTTAACTGATATCATCATTCATAGGAAGTACAGTGTTTTTTAAGGTCTAAAAATATTCACTGAACTCAGGAAGTAGCTGCTTATAAATGCCTATTCAGGTCGGGGAAAATGTTTTCCATATTCTGTATCCCAAAGGGCAAAGTGGAAAGATAGTGGATAACAGGAAGGGATACAGAGGCGATTAGATGGATGTGAAGGCAGAGGTCAGAAAAGAGGGAGCAGCTCTCCTTCCTGAAGCTCTCCTTTCCTTCCTGTGGCTTTTCCATCACTCTGCCTGGTTCAGACAACTCTATTCTAGCTGCCCTCCTGTCAAGAGTATTCTAGCTGCCCTCCTGTCACACAAATATATCTTTGGGTGTGTATCTATCCGTATACTATATGCACGCTCATCTTAAGATGATTAGAGAAAAGAAAAACGAAGAACAAAAGATATTTCTTGCCTTCTGAATCTTAAACCAAACCTCTCCTTTATGACACCTCTAAAGTTTGCATACTGGGAGAAAGTTGACTAGCATATTTTTGCCAAGATGAACAATGATAACTTTTCCCTAAAATACTGAATGTACTTTAACTCACAAAAACTTTGTTCATACAAAATAGAGTAGAAAAAGCCCTTCATTTGTAAAATGCTTTCAGATTCTCAATGAGAGGTACTCTATTTTTGTGATTCAGTCTGCTCACACATTCATTAATATTATTATGAAAAAATTACAATTTTAATTTTAATAAAGCAAACTAGAGAATGTATTCTGCCTGTCACCTTCTCTCTGTGTTCAGTATACAATGGATTACCTGGTAGCAATAAATTCCCTGACTGTATTTTAACTCAAATATAGTGCTTCCAATTTTTTAAATAAAATTTTTGCAGATATATAATTTACATAATCTATGATTGATAGTGTTTATTAATAAAATTTCAAGTCTCTGTCTCTCTCTTTTTCTTTCTGAAATACACATAACTTTCCCCTCCCCCCAAGACACACACACACACACACACACACACACACATATTCTCTCTCTCTCTCTCTCTCTCTCTCTCTCTCTCTCTCTCTCTCTCTCT
>NW_020837946.1:84337080-84369192 GCF_003676395.1 Aethalodelphis obliquidens | reverse complement strand
TCTCTCTCTCTCTCTCTCTCTCTCTCTCTCTCTCTCTCTCTCTCTCTTCAGGGCTCATTCCAATCTAATGAGGATTATTTTCACAGCATTCCAGACATAATGTTTCAAATTATTATTCTATAATCCTTGTTCTTCTGCTGCAGATAAAAGGAGAACACATTTAAAGAACCATTGCTTAGAAGTCTCTTTTACGTAACTGTTAAAGCAATCAAAAAAAGAATTAGCTGTGAAGCATACAAGAAGGTTCCATGGGATTCTGAATGACTCCTTCTAACATTCAAAGTATTTACATATGTTGTGTATGACTAGAATAATGGAAGTGGTAGAGAATGTGATATTTTCATCAATTTTCAGAATTATTTTGAATAGGACTTAAACTTTAGAACTAATAACAATGTAGCACATAAATGTCCAATAGCCAAAATATACTACCTAATCATTTGCTTTTTATGGAAGTAGGGCTGGGAATAGTAAAATTATTATTTCCTTTAAATATCTTTGTAAATTTCTTTTAGTCTTACGATTTATGGCTTCCTTTTCACAGTGAATCTACCTTTCAAAGGATTACTTATTCTTTGAAAACTTTACAGAGGCATCCTACATGATTCATTTTCATATTATTTACAGCAAATACGTAAATCATATACTGACAGTAGCATCTTTGTAGTTCTTTTTAAAATATGGATGAAATATGATTTTTCTTCCAAGGTACAAAACATCATTAAGGGCTCAGGTGGTTAAAATCAACATGAAAAATACATGCTGCATTTTCTCCCCTTAAATGCAATAATGTAATCAGATTTCAAGTCATCTTACCTACCTCACTTACAGCTTTATGGAGATTAATTAGTTTTTAGACCCCAGTCACATGATCTTTTCTGACTGTCATTTAGCTGGCTGACAAGAACCTGTAAGCTGTCTCCTGCCCCAAAGGACAGATTAAATTTTAGTATTGTTTGTCTTCTTTCTTTGATTTAAAGGCATATTTTTAAAGTTATGTTTATTTTATCTTGTTGTTAATTGGAAATTTATTGTAACCTTGTTTTGGGGGAAGGTAAATATTTAAATAATTATAAATACTAGGTAAAATGTTCTCCCTCCTTTGCTATAGACTGTTATGCTGACACCTAAAAACTACCTTTTTATTATTTATGATCCAGATGTTACAAGCATTCAGATGTTTTCTACAACAAAACTGCACCTCACAGGAGAGGTTACTCAGGTGCTCCGAGTTAAGGACACTGGTAGTTGGTGGTCCCAAAACAGGTTTCTAAAGTCAAAATGATGATGAAAAAAAGATTTTAATTACTTGGAAATTTACTAAGTAACAACAACAAAAAAAGTATGATTTGCCTCAGTGGCAAAATTTCTATTAAGAAAAAAACACAAAAAACAAAATTCAACACGACAAAAACTTAAAAGTTATGCATTTTTACTCCTTAATAATGTATTTTCTGTGATTACTGTTATCATTTATCACTCTGTTGCTGACTGAGCTGAGAATTAAAATGGAAACATCATAGCCTTAGTTTTTATGTTAGTATACTTAACCGTGGATTCTCACTAGAAAAAAAACAAAAGAAGAAAACATTGATAAAGTACTTCAATCTGCTTTACAATATGTGATTAAAGAAGGAAAAGAAACCTTGTCTGCTACAGTTGTTAAAACATTGATATTTCTGGCTGGTGTCCTAATTAAGGTGTAATGAGAGATTTGAAGTGCAGTGAATTCCCTTCATTCACGTCACTAAACCAGTGAACCACAACTACACGTAGAGTTTCAGGGAGAAATAAGACCAAGTAAATTAGTTATCCTGTAACTCCTGAGCAGTTGGTTCAGCACTGGAGCCACTGAGGCGTAGATACATGGGGAATGTGTGACGTCTGGCTGCTATTTGACTGCAGATTTCCTTTCATGGATACTAAACAATAAACAGTCACTCCACCTAGGAGAGAACTTGATTCCATCAACACATGGAATTTCCTGGCTCTTGAATATAGACGCCACAGGATTTTCATTGCTCAGGTGTTACTGGATGCAATGCTGATTTGGGAACTGAAATTATCTATTTCCCTCGCCTGTGGAATTGGATCATTGCCTTTGGCAGTAAACCCAGACTCCTGCGAATGATGAAGACATCCCTCCATGCCTACCTAGAAAATAGCGCCAACATGGATGCCATTAGAAAAGATTCAACTGAGTGTATGCTGAGAAAATTGTGTCTTCCATACCTTGCATGAAGAGGGAAGATTTGAGAACACCAGTACAGGTTGAAGCCTGCTCCCTTGAGTGGAATCATTGGGTTAATCAAAAACTCTTAAAGGACACTGGTGTAGTACTTTCTGGCATTTTTTTTTTCCAACACATGGTTCATCTACTTGTGTTTCCTGCCTGACTTTGGCAATGAGAAATTAATCACGCCACTCTATGCCTACCTTCAAAGATTATTTTAAATAATTAGAACAGAGATAAATGATGGGAAAGAATCTCAATACTCATCCTGGAGCATCTGTATAAATAATAGATTTGATAAGCTTTATATTCATTTTCTTTATAGTGACCTTTGGAGAGTAAATTCCATTTCAAATTCCCAATTTGTAAATAACAAAAAGCCAAAAGCAAGAGAGGTAACAGGGTAATCCAAATCCTCTATAGATCCATTGGTCTCATCAACCTCTCTATTATTCTTAGGAAATGTGTTATCATTATGTTCGGGTTCTTCACCAGGAAGCAGTGGTTCCATACCCTATGACATTCTTTTGGTCCTATACATAGATTTTGTACATGCCATCATCCTATGTTTAGTTAAAATAATAGAAAAAGAACTATTCCATTGCCAGGTAAACATTACACATCTAATCAGTTGTCTCCAGCACAGTCTTATAACTTCAGAGTTAAAATTGCATAGTTACATCCTTTATTGGCACCTGTGAGCTGCCCCTCTCTCCTTTTCCCACAAAAGAGACCTAGATCAGCAGGGGTGGACAGTAAGCACATCCCCAACCCCTCCAATCCATAGAAATGATCATAAATAAACAAATGCCTGAATATATCCATTTCTATCCCCAGTAGGCAGCATTCCAAGCCAGGCATGTTGATCCTGGGTTTCTGTTCCACTGATAACAGGGGATATGCCATTTTTGTTCCAGCCCAGAGCCATCCAATGTGCACTTGTAAGGCAAGTTTCCATGTTGAGTGAATAAGGATCATTGTTTCCTACATAATGAGCCTCCCTCTCCTTTGGCTCTCAGTGAAAGGCTGCCACCACACTGGCTAAGAAATAGTCCTGTTTAACCGCCAAGTGTCTGCTGAACACAGTGTGTAATGGGAATGATTTTCATATCCTTCATTACATAACTGGCACATGAATAATTTTGCCCACCAGGTCATCATGTCACATCATCCATGGTAACTTGTTCGATCAAATGTAAAAACTGCATTACTCATCCAAAATGATCATTTTTACAAGAAAAATAAGGAAATGCCTTTATTTCTACTCCCTTCCGCCTCCATATATTGAAGATGTTGGTTTCAGAAATTAATAGTTAAGGAAAGCCAATAAAGTACATTGACTGAATTCATACTGCAATTTAAAATATGTTTTCAAGTGGTGTATATGTTTTATACCTGTTTCTGGCTGGCATAGCCAAACCAAGGATCTAGACATTAATACTAGATCCAGTTCACTAATATTTAGTGCTCTAAATCCAATCTATATTAGCATGTCAGCCCTGAATCAAAGCAGAAGACAGCGGTATTTATGATTATTAGTACAATATTGAATCATCCTGAACCAATTACTGATCCAATTACCGTGTCATTATTATCTTCTGAATAGGGCTTGATTCGTCTGTGATAAATATGATGCAATTAAACCACCTTTTTACATAATAAAACACTGCAGGTGTTTATTCTTAAGAGTTCACAGATACCAACAACCAATAGATTTAATTTAAAAATATCCTTGATATAAGTGTGAATTTTATTAAAATTTTCTAACTTTCACGTACATTTAAAGTGTATATTATTGAAAGATACAATTGTGTAATCTCTTGTCTGGGTATTATTTAGAAACTATACTAACTGTCAGACAAAACAAAAATTAACATGGTTGCTTAATATTCTGATTAAAAATGACATTTATTCAAGGCATATAAACATTAACTGAATTACTAAAGAAAGTTTTTAGTAATAGGTATGTTACAAAAAGAGATTAACAATAACAGCAAAAGTATATATGCAATTTTCAAACTTTTTTCACTGCGTATTTAAATATACTATTATTTGAATGACCCACACTTCAACCAATCTAAATGTTAATAATTCTAAGAACCTTCATCTAAAAGACAAAAATCATTAAACAGAAAACAATGTTTAAAGTTATAATTTTACATGTTGAAAATAACCCAAGAAATTGTCTTAGTTCTTGATGTGTTTCCTCTCCTCACTCTCTCTAGCCCCAAATTTAAAATCAACATTTATAATTAGAGGAGTAGAAAAAAATAATATCAGGATTACAATTTGGAGGGATTTTACAAAGGTATCTTGATTATTATAAAAAAAATTTTTTTTAAGTTTATTAAAAATAATGGATTCAGAAACAAAACCACCTTGACAGATTCAATTTATTACCAAGTGGGCCTATTATACTATTTCTATCCTGCATTTTTCTTGATACCTTTTGGGGAAAGAAAATTTGATATAAATCTTAATCTACCTATCAGGCTAGTAGCTGTTTAACTAATGTCACTCGGCAATGAACCAGTGGTTGGCCACCGACACCTTTTATAACGTTCTTCTAGATGTGGTCATAGAACGAACGGAACATGTGTCAGTATTTACTGACTGCATTATTGCAATCAGCCAAGGATTTCAAAGTGGCTGATAACATATAGCTTTTATCATACACCTTGCTGTTGGCCTATCTAGGTAATTATAGAAAGTTTGTTTTTGTTTTGAGACTATAATTATACAAATTACAGTTTTTGTCCTCTTCCATCCACACTCTCTGTCTCTCCCTTCCTTCCTCTCTTTTCATAAATAATTCTAAATAGGAGGGAGTTCCCACTTTTATTGCCAGCATTTCAATAATTGTAGATGTGTTCTTGCAGAAATCAACTGATAATTCTGAACACCTACCATCAATATCCAATTTTCTCCACATTTTAAAAGGCAAGAATAAACTCAAATCCATTCCAAGCAGATTAACAAAAATGTGCTTTTTCTTCAATCTACAGTGTGTATAGGGGAGGAAGAGTCATTGTGCCTCACATAAAGGAGTATTAAAAATTAAAATGAACATTTTCATTGGTGCAGACTAAAATTTATTCTTGTAACCACAGAACTTCAATATAAATTAAGAGTTTGTAAAAAATTGAAAATGGGTACTAGATTCCAGACAATATTTAATTTAACCTAAGTGTTAGAATAAAAGCAATAACACTGTGAATAAATTAATGAACTACAATTAATTATATTTCCAATAAGTGGTTTGGGTTTGAAACACCTACTCTCTGCACTGATAAAATAAAACCTACATCCTGCAGAAGCTAAAGTAAGTTAAATGAAGATGCTTTTAACAAGGTTATTACTTAAGCAATGACAGGTTTACAGATTTTAGCACCACTGGGTTTTCACAGGAGCTACAGCAAGTGCTAAAATAACACACACCTTCAGGTTCATTAAATTCACCAGTGTGATGAAATAACTGATATTTTGCTATATTGCTATAGTTCCTCAAAGAACCATCTATAAATAAGATACACTAGTAACAACTGTTTGTGCTGGTAAAATGATGAAATAATTCTTCCAAGGCTTATCTGCAAGGGAAAAATAGTGTTTAAGCAATACTGTGAGCATAGCTATTTCTAGTAAGTTTGACTTCTTTGGAGTCACATATTTATTTATTTACCTAAAATAGGTATGTTCTGTAAAAGGTTTTGCCATGGGGCTGCACTCAGAAGGGAACTTGTAAAAAGGTGGTGTGTATTAAAAGGAAATAAACTGAATCTCACCCCCAAATATTTACTTTATTGTCTGATGTTTACTAGGATATTTATGGAGGCTGTTTTATTTAAAGAACTTATAAAATTCCAACAGCTGCCAGAAACAGCAGCGTCTCTGATAAATCCTTTACTGTAGTCTGTTGTGAGATGAGCCAAAAGCATAAATAGTGGGTTTCTAATAAATCAATGGAGCCTGGCCTTCGGAGACCTAGAAGACATATGGGCAGTAATAGACTATCTCAGGTTGTCTCATGAGTGATTCCATCTGGATGAAGTCTTGGTGTTATTCACAGCCTACTTCTTTCCTAAAACACCTTCAATCTTATCCACAGCCTCCATCTCAAATGTCAGACCACCTGGGATATGCAGCTGTCAGGCTGAAAGGAGAGCTGCCTGGGACTGGCCCCGGCCTCCTCATCAAGGAGATACTGTCACCAGCCAGCAGGCAATGCTAGGTGTGCAGGGGTGACCAACATTACCGAAAGCAGGGGCTATGCCTGGATCGGGATTTGAGATTTTAAGGGAAAAATAGAGAACTTAGCTGCCACAATGGCTATCTCTACAATAGAGCTGCCTCAGATGTGAGGATATGGTATTCTCTCCTTCAAGATATTTTCTTCTTTTGGTCAATATTCATGTAGAGATCCATATATTTTGATTATAAATCAATCAAAATATATAATATTCACAAGCGTATTTCTTCATACTTCATATCATTCTCAAGTTTTTTGCCATATGTTCTCTTACATTGGTATGTATATTTTCCATTATTAACCAAATTTACCTTGACCAGCACACGCCGTCTGACATAATCTTTTCTTTATTATAACTATGCTTGTTAGTCTCTTTTCCTTTCCCCTCTGCATCTGGATACCCTCAGTCTCTGCTGATGTTCGTGGCTCTGACAACCTGGGAGACAGCAGCACCCTAATACAGGTGGTCATTTTAGTTGACAAGCGACTAGTAAGAATCCATTCAGTTTAATATTTAGTGTTCCCTTCTTCACTCTCCTGAACCCTCCCTTTAAGCAATTAGCAAACACAAAACTCCTATTGCAACTTCAATAATTGTACTCCTCCTCTTTGGAGATTGGATTATGTTTCTGCCATTCTGATTTTTCTCTTTTTTTTTTGCAAAGGTATTGAGGGTCACTTAACCCCACTAAAAATAGACCCCTTTAATCACAAATGATGGTTTCTACAAGAGGGCAGGTGCCATATCTAGCTTCTTTGCTTATATTTCTAAGTTTCAGCGATAGTTCTTGGCACTCTAAAATACTTAGCCAGTGAATGACTGAATTTGTGTCTTCCTATTTTCCTATGAAAGAGAATTGTCTTCATGGATAATCAAGACCCAATGTGATGTGGTATTATTTGCCTTAAAATTTTCTTTTCCCAAATTTCTTTCCTGTGCATACTTGTTACAATCCTTTTACTTCTTGCTTGGCTCCTTTCTTAATATCAGGCTGTATTTATTGTTGTTTTGCTTCCTTTTTCTAATCCTTGATCTGCTGTACCCAGCTTTAAGTTAGGCTCTGAAAGTTAAGTCATTTGGTGGTGGGTTTCTGATTTTATGAAAAATGAATCGTAATTTTTCCAGGGAGGCAGCACTGCATAGTGGTTAACAGCATGGGTTCTGGAGTCAGGTGGAATGAGTTTCAAACTCAGCACTGCAATGAACAGCTGGCATGATACTGGGCAGGACTGCAGTGTGGGCTCATGTTCTCCACAATGAGGACGTGACACAACCTTGCCTTGTTGGGTGGTAGAAGAATTAATTGTGACAAGTGTATGACACTCATGTCACATAATGCAGTGCTACCATTGAATACCTGACATTTTCTCTACAGTTGACGTGCTCTGTGAGATAAATATCATCACCATTTCACCCTTAGGAAACTAAGCATGGGAGAGTTATTCTTCTGATGTCGCATTAATGGTGAGATGGGGTTTGAATCAAGGTTAGTTTAATTGTAATGTCTTTATTTTTTCTGCAAGTTGCTCAGGAGGCAACTTTTGTGCCTCTGTGTAATTTTGTACTCTGTGTGTGCATAAAGAGCCAGGAAGCCTACTGGCTCCCCCTTCGAAACAGGTCTGGAATCTGACCACTCCTCTCTACCTCCACTACTACACCTTGGTCTCAGCCTTCGTCATCTCTTGCCTGGAATTCCCTATCAACCTTTTAATGAGGTCTTCCTCATTCTATCCTCGCCCTGTAACTTTTATTCTCAGCACAGCCACCCGAGCAATCTTTAGAAATTGTAAGACCTATCATGCTGTTGTTCTGCTGAAAATCCCACACTGAAACTCCATTTCACTGGACCTAAGGGCCAATATCCTTGCAATGGTAACCATGTCACATAAAGGGTTGGCAGCTATGGCCCGTATGCCAAATCTGCCCACTGACATGTTTTAGTAACCCATGAGCTAGGGATACTATTACATTTTTCAATGGTTAAAAAAGGGTGTTTTTTTTTTTAACTGTAGGATATGTGAAAATTATGTGAAATTTAACTTTCAATGTCCATAGATGAAGTTAATTGGAACCTAGACACTTACATTTACTTATATTTTACCTATGGCTGCTTTGGTACTACATAGGTCGAAATGAGTTGTTGGCAACAAAGACTGTGTATAGCGAAGCCTAAAATACTTACCATTGGGCTTTTCACAGAAATATTTGCTGACCTAAAAAATCTGGCCTGAGTTATTTCCATGACCTCGTACACTACTCTCCTCCACTCACTGTGCTTTTGTGGCACTGGCATTCCTGTTCCTGCCTTACGGTCTTTGCACTAGCTGTTTCTTCTTTCTGGAATACCCTTTCCCCTATATGTCCACTTGCCTAATTTTCTTTACCTCTTTCAGTTGTCACCTGCTGCATGAGGTTGCCCACACTGAGCACCCTACTTGTTACTGCAATGTACACCCTACGTTTTAGAGTCTTATTTCCTTCCCCCCACCTAACTTGCTCTACTTTTTCTTCTTTCATAGCACTTACCACCTTCTAACAGGCTATATCATTTGCTTACTTATTATGTTACTTATATATGTTACTTATTATGTTGGTTTTATTCTGTCTCTTCTTGCTAGTATAGAAGTCCCAAGAGGGCAGAGATGTCCATCCGCCTTGTTCAGTGGTATACCTCAAGTGCCTGAAATGTTGCCTCAAAAGCAGTTGCACTCAGTAAGTATCTGTTGACTATTGAATGTGATATTATAATGGTTCTTACTAAGCAAAGTATTTTGATATTTGACCTCTGGTCCCTCACTAGAGCTACTATTTTGATTTAATATTTTCCCTCAGGTTCATTACATGCAAAGGAAAATGTACTTAATTATATAGTTAACTAAGTAATTTGATTATGGTAGTATTCGATACCAGTCTCACTTTTCCAAAAGAAGCCCATCCTCTTCTTGCCTTACTCCAAAAAAACAACGGAATAACTTTTAATTCTTAAATATATGAATATGCCTGATAATTAACGCTTTTACAGTTTTGAGTTGTATATACAGGTATTTTAATGTTTTTTATGTGGCAAATAGGATTGTCTAAAATATTTAAATAATATTGCTCTTTATAAGGAATAATATTATGAACGAATTATTCATGTATATTTTTGAATAGTATTGTAGATACTCAGATTAACAAAAATGAAAAAAATGAAAAATAATGTATGACTGATTTTGAATGAAACTTTATAAGGTATTTTGAAGAAAAGAAAGGTTTTCCAAAATAACAATTCCTTCATTGCCTGTATAAAGTCTTAAAATGTAAAATTTAATTTTGGCCTGAATCATTTCATAAAAGTTAATTCAGTGTAACATGAAGTAAGATTTTAAGTGAAAAGCATAGGTTTTTTCCCATAAATTTAATTCACTTGACTAATTTGCATTGAATGTTGCCACATATGGTCCAAAATGAGCAGAAAATTCACATGTACTTCTAGTAAAAATGACTGATAAGTGCATAGACAACCATATTTTATGTAAGAACTTGAACAAGTTCTTCAACAAAGAGTCTGAGGACAGAAAACACAAATTACATTAATTAAATTATTTTTGCTAAAATATTAAAAACAGAAAATTATAGTTATGGTATTCCACCAAGTGAAAAACCACTTTAACCTCTTTGTATGACCATATATAATAGAATGAGGTTTGATATTCAAAATGATAACTCTGAGAAATTTTAAAATGCTACAAATCCATTTGAATCATCTCATTACACTTTATTTTTACTATCTTAGTAAATGTTATTTCATTCTCTTCATCTCAAAATTAGCTTCTATTTTAGAATAAATACAAATGTTTTAGACAGAATCCTTACTAATATGAATAAAATAGAGGATATGTTCATATTACACTGATCTTATCAAACATGTACTGCTTGTTTGTGTGTTGGTAATCATCTATCCTTGCTATCATTCAAATGGTCCATTATGAATGATCACATTACATGCAAACAATTAACTGGCACCTTCTATCCAGGTATGATAAAAATGGGGGATAGTGGAAGAGAATGACTCATTTAGTGAACTGGACAGGAATTAGAATCTTGAAGAAATGGGCCCAGATAGCTAAATACTGTAGTTAGTGTGCATTTAACTACAGACAGTAGTTATAATTTCAGTTGAGCTTCATATGTTGTCCTAGATCTTTGACTTTCTAGTAGATGCTGAAAATATGTGACCTGGAATTTTTTTCAGTTTACGGACAAGGTTTTTCATGTCCTCTGACTCTGAAGAAAGCAAAGTTCCCCCAAAAGTTGGAAAAATGACTCACTTGGGATTTAAAATTTCTAAAAGTAGGTTTTAAGAAAATGGATGTTGAGAAATAATGATTACAAAAATAAATAAAAGGAAAATGGCAGAAAAAATATTGATCTTGTTTAGTGGTTCTAGATATTTTTATGTGGATCATGTAGGAAAGACCATGACCCTGTATCTGTAAGATATAATGAAAAACTGCAGCACAAATTATTCAGTTCTAGCAGTGCAACTTTGTAGATACTCATTATATGCCAAGAAAGATAAAACACCTAAAACTGGCACTGGGTTGGGGAAATTTGAGTCATGGGACAGACAACGGTAAGTGAAAAATGTGGAGGTGAAATAATTAATGAAGCAAGAGGCCCTGTGGAAGTTTATCATCAAAGCCTTACACAGGGAGGAGGGTCTCAACTGTGGAAAACTCATGGAACTTACACGGAGTTACAAGGGGAAGATGTGGGAAACCAACCCAGCATTGCAGTTGTCATAAGGGCAGGAGATTCTCTATGGCTTGTGGCACTTAAGGGAAGGTAACCAGATCACATACATATCAATCCAGTTGCTAACCATCAATTTCAACTTCCCCCAAATGAACTAAACTATAAAATACTACTTTTTAATATCATTTTTAAACAACAGCTATACTTAAGAATTTTGGTCTTTAAGTGTTTCAGGCCTTTTATTGTAGATCTTTGGGAATGGACCTCTTGGGGGATGGATCCCAGGAAATATTGATTTTTTTATGTAATACGCTGTGATATTTTGGCTTTGGAGTGTGGGATTAAGTTAGAGTTTTAAATTGTTTTCTTTGAATAATTCTGTGCCTATTTATTGCATCCTCCTCAATGCCCTATGCATAGTATTTTCTAGAAAAAAAATTTGTCTAGTTTTCTAAGCTAAGACTTGCTTGAACACTGGTTACCTTCTAAGCAAGTGAGGTTTATATCAATTTTCCATAACTTCTTAATATACATTGGAGTATTTCTTTGTCCTGTCATTCTCCACTTCAGTGGAAGAAGGGTATCCTTCAGTCTCCTGAAAGCAGACCAGTAGGAAAAGAATTATAGCAAGCAGGCAGTTATTGCACAAGATATTTTTTCAAGCTCTGGTGAAAAGAGTGATTAGTGGAGAATGAAAATTACCTTCTAATCCTTGAAGACTAGGTAAATTGTGGGAGCTACTCTAGCCACAACCCTTACAATCTTCGAATAGATTCCAAGGCACTACTTTCTTTGGAAATGAAACAATTCAGTAGTATTTCATGAAATGTTTTATTTGTTTATCTGTTTGCAGTCAATACAATGCAGTATCCCATTTAAAATATTGCATCCCTTAAAGATGTGGTACACACACAGAATATGGAATATTATTCAGGCATAAAAAAATGAAATAATGCCATTTGCAGCAACATGGATGGAACTAGAGATTATCATACTAAGTGAAGTAAGTCAGACAGAGAAAGACAAATAGCATATGATATCACTCATATGTGGAATCTAAAAAAAGATACAAATGAACTTATTTACAAAACAGAAATAGACCCACAGACATATAAAACAAACTTATGGTTACCAAAAGGGAAGGGGTTGGGAGAATAAATTGTTTGGGATTAACATATACACAGTCCTATATATAAAATAGATAAACAACAAGGACCTACTATATAGCACAGGGAACTATACTCAATATTTTGTAGTAATCTATAAGGGAAGAGAATCTGAAAAAGAATATATATAGTGAGTTTTCAGTAATACTTAGGTGAAAAATTAAGACCTGTGGGTTAACTTTCTGATCTGACTACAAAAATCCATTAAATTGAGTAGTACTTCTGAATGCATCAGAGAGGAAGATTCCAGGAAGCTTTCCGGTGACAGCCATGTGGCTGACAGGGTCTTGATGCTCCGGCCAGGTATCAGGCCTGAGCCTTGGAGGTTAGAGAGCTGAGTTCAGGACACTGGACCACCAGAGACCTCCCAGACCCATGTAATATCAGTTGGCGAGAAATCTCCCAGAGATCTCCATCTCAATGCTAAGACCCAACTCCACTCAAAGAACAGCAAGCTACAGTACTGGACACCACATGCCAAACAACTAGCAAGACAGGAACACAAACCCACTCATTAGCAGAGAGGCTGCCTAAAATAATACTAAGTTCACAGACACCCCAAAACACACCACCAAACTTGGTTCTGCCCAACAGAAAGACAAGATCCAGCCTCATCCACCAGAACACAGGCACCAGTCCCCTCCAACAGGAAGCCTACTTGAGCCACTGAACCAAACTCAGCCACTGGGGGCACACACCAAAAACAACGAGAACTATGAACGTGCAGACTGCAAAAAGGAGACATCAAACACAGTAAGGTAAGAAAAATGAGACGACAGAGAAATACGCAGCAGATGAAGGAGCAAGGTAAAAACCCACCAGACCAAACAAATGAAGAGGAAATAGACAGTCTACCTAAAAAATAATTCAGAGGAGTGATAGTAAAGATGATCCACAATCTTGGAAATAGAATGGAGAAAATACAAGAAACGTTTAACAAGTACCTAGAAGAACTAAAGAGCAAAGAAACAATGAGGAACAACACAATCAATGATACTAAAAATTCTCTAGAAGGAATCAATAGCAGAATAACTGAGGCAGAAGAATGGATAAGTGACATGGAAGATAAAATTGTGGAAATAACTACCACAGAGCAGAATAAAGAAAAAAGAGTGAAAAGAATTGAGGACAGTCTCAGAGACCTTTGGGACAACATTAAATGAACCAACATTCGAATTATAGGGGTCCCAGAAGAAGAAGAGAAAAAGAAAGGGACTGAGAAAAGATTTGAAGAGATGATAGTTGAAAACTTCCCTAATATCGGAAAGAGTCAATCTAGTCCAGGAAGCACAGAGAGTCCCATACAGGATAAATCCAAGGAGAAACACTCCAAGACACATATTAATCAAACTATCAAAAATTAAATGCAAAGAAAAATTATTAAAAGCAGCAAAGCAAAAGCAACAAATAACAATCAAGGGAATCCCCATAAGGTTAACAGCTGATTTGTCAGCAGAAACTCTGCAAGCCAGAAGGGAGTGGCAGGATATATTTAAAGTGATGAAAGGGAAAAATCTACAACCAAGATTACTCTACCCATCAAGGATCTCATTCAGATTTGATGGAGAAATTAAAACCTTTACAGACAAGCAACAGTTAAGAGAATTCACCACCACCAACCAGCTTTACAACAAATGCTAAAGGAACTTCTCTAGTCAGCAAACACAAGAGAAGAAAAAGACCTACAATAACAAACCCAAAACAATTTAAAAAGTGGTAATAGGAACATACATAGTGATAATTACCTTAAATATAAATGGATTAAATGCTCCAACCAAAAGACATAAACTGGCTGAATGGATACATGAGTAAGACCCGTATATATGCTCTCTACAAGAGACCCACTTCAGACCTAGGGACACATACAGACTGAAAGTGAGGGGATGGAAAAAGATATTCCGTGCAAATGGAAATCAAAAGAAAGCTGGAGTAGCAATTCTCATATTAGACAAAATAGACTATAAAATAAAGACTATTATAAGAGACAAAGAAGGACACTACATAATGATCAACAGATCAATCCAAGAAGAAGATACAACAACAGTAAATATTTATGCACCCAACATAAGAGCACGTCAATACATAAGGCAACTGCTAACAGACATAAAAGGGGAAATCGACAGTAACACAATCATAATAGGGGACTTTAACACCCCACTTTCACCAATGGACAGATTTTCCAAACTGAAAATAAATAAGGAAACACAAGCTTTAAATGACACATTAAATGAGATGGGCTTAATTGATATTTATAGGACATTCCATTGAAAAAGAAGAGAATACACTTTCTTCTCAAGTGCTCATGGAACATTCTCCTGGATAGATCATACCTTGGGTCATAAATCAAGCCTTGGTAAATTTAAGAAAATTAAAATCATATCAGGTATCTTTTCCAACCACAACATTATGAGACCAGATATCAATTACAGGAAAAAAAAAACTGTAAAAAATAGAAACACATGGAGGCTAAACAGTACACTATTTATTAACCAAGACATCACTGAAGAAATCAAAGAGGAAATCAAAAACTACCTAGAAACAAATGACAATGAAAACACGATGGCCCAAAACCTAAGGGATGCAGCAAAAGCAGTTCTAAGAGGGAGGTTTACAGCAATACAACCCTACCTCAAGAAATAGGAAACATCGCAAATAAACAACCTAACCTTACACCTAAAGCAATTAGAGAAAGAAGAACAAAATATACCCAAAGTTAGCAGAAGGAAAGAAATCATAAAGATCAGATCAGAAGTAAATGAAAAAGAAATGAAGGAAACAATAACAAAGATCAATAAAACTAAAAGCTGGATCTTTGAGAAGATAAACAAAATAGATAAACCATTAGCCAGACTCATCAAGAAAAAAAGGGAGAAGATGCAAATCAATAGGATTAGAAATGAAAAAGGAGAAGGAACAACTGACACTGCAGAAATACAACGATCATGAGAGATTACTACAAGCAACTCTATGCCAATAAAAAGGACAACCTGAAAGAAATGGACACATTCTTAGAAAAGCACAACCTTCTGAAACTGAACCAGGAAGAAATAGAAAATACAAACAGACCAATCACAAGCACTGAAATTTAAACTGTGATTAAAAATCTTCCAACAAACAAAAGCCCAGGACCAGATGGATTCACAGGCCAATTCTATCAAACATTCAGAGAAGATCTAACACCTATCCTTTTCAAACTCTTCCAAAATATAGCAGAGACAGGAACACTCCCAAACTCATTCTATGATGCCACCATAACCCTGATACCAAAACCAGACAAAGATGTCACAAAAAAAGAAAACTACAGGCCAATGTCACTGATGAATATAGATGCGAACATCCTCAACAAAATACTAGCAAATAGAATCCAGCAGCACATAAAAAGGATCATACACCATGATCAAGTGGGGTTTATCCCAATAATGCAAGGATTCTTCAATATATGCAAATCAATCAATGTGCTACACCATATTAACAAATGGAAGGATAAAAACCATACGATAATCTCAATAGATGCAGAAAAAGCTTCTGACAAAAATCAACACCCATTTATGGTAAAAACACTCCAGAAAGTAGGCACAGAGGAAACTTACTTCAACATAATAAAGGCCATATATGACAAACCCACGGCCAACATCGTCCTCAATGGTGAAAAACTGAAAACATTTCCACTAAGATCAGGAACAAGACAAGGTGCCCACTCTCACCATTATTCCACATAGTTTTGGAAGTTTTAGTGGCAGCAATCAAAGAAAAAAGAAATAAAAGGAATCCAAATCTGAAAAGAAGTAAAACTGTCACTATTTGCAGATGACATGGTACTCTACACGGAGAATCCTAAAGATGCTACCAGAAAACTACTAGAGCTATTCCATGAATTTGGTAATGTAACAGGATACAAAATTAATGCACAGAAATCTCTTGCATTTCTATACACTAATGATGAAAAATCTGAACCAGAAATTAAGGAAACACTCCTATTTACCACTGCAACAAAAAGAATCAAATACCTAGGAATAAACCTATCTAAGGAGAAAGAAGACCTGTATGCAGAAAACTACAAGACACTGATGAAAGAAATTAAAGATGATACAAACAGATGGAGAGATATACCATGTTTTGGATTGGAAGAATCAATATTGTGAAAATGACTGTACTACCCAAAGCAATCTACAGATTCACTGCAATCCCTATCAAACTACCACTGGCATTTTTCACAGAACTAGAACAAAAAATTTCACAATTTGTATGGAAACACAAAAGACCCTGAATAGACAAAGCAATCTTGAGAAAGAAAAATGGAGCTGGAGGAATCAGGCTCCTGGACTTCAGACTGTACTACAAAGCTACAGTAATCAAGACAGTATGGTACTGGAACAAAAACAGAAATATAGATCAATGGAACAGAATAGAAAGCCCAGAGATAAACCCACACACGTATGGTCACCTTATTTTTGATAAAGGAGGCAAGAATATACAATGGAGAAAAGACAGCCTCTTCAATAAGTGGTGCTGGGAAAACTGGACAGGTACATGTAAAAGTATGAGATTAGATCACTCCCTAACACCATACACAAAAATAAACTCAAAATGTATTAAAGACCTAAATGTAAGACCAGACAGTATAACACTCTTAGAGGAAAACATAGGCAGAACACTCTATGATATAAATCACAGCAAGATCCTTTTTGACCCACCTCCTAGAGAAATGGAAATAAAAACAAAAATAAACAAATGGACCTAATGACACTTCAAAGCTTTTGCACAGCAAAGGAAACCATAAACAAGATGAAAAGGTAACCCTCAGAATGGGAGAAATATTTGTAAATGAAGCAAATGACAAATGATTAATCTCCAAAATATACAAGCAGCTCATGCAGTTCAGTATCAAAAAACAAAAAACTCAATCCAAAAATGGGCAGAAGATCTAAATTTCTCCAAAGAAGATATACAGATTGCCAATAAACACATTAAAGTATGCTCAACATCACTAAGAGAAATGCAAATCAAAACTACAATGAGGTATCACCTCACACCGGTCAGAATGGCCATCATCAAAAAATCTACAAATAAATGCTGGAGAGGGTGTGGTGAAAAGGGAACCCTCTTGCACTACTGGTGGGAATGTAAATTGATACAGCCACTATGGAGAGCAGTATGGAGGGTCCTTAAAAAACTACAAATAGAACTACCAATTAACCCAGCAATCCCACTACTAGGACTATACCCTGAGAAAACCATAATTCAAAAAGAGTCATGTATCACAATGTTCATTGCAGCTCTATTTACAATAGTCCGGAGATAGAAACAACCTAAGTGTCCATCATCGGATGAATGGATAAAAAAGATGTGACACATATATGCAATGGAATATTACTCAGCCATAAAACGAAACGAAATTGAGTTATCTGTAATGAGGTGGATGGACCTACAGTCTGTCAGACAGAGTAAAGTAAGTCAGAAAGAGAAAAACAAATACTGTAAGTTAACACATGTATATGGAATCTAAAAAAAAAATTGTGAAGAACTTAGGGGCAGGACATGAATAAAGATGCAGACATAGAGAATGGACTTGAGGACATGTGGAGGGGGAAGAATAAGCTGGGATGAAGTGAGAGAGTGGCACTGACATATATACACTACCAAATGTAAAATAGATAGCTAGTGGGAAGCAGCAGCAAAGCACAGGGAGATTGGCTCGGTGCTTTGTGACCACATAGAGGGGTGGGGTAAGGAGGGTGAGAGGGAGATGCAAGAGGGAGGGAATATGGGGATATATGTATACCTATAGCTGATTCACTTTGTTATACAGCAGAGACTAACACAACAATGTTAAGCAATTATATTCCAATAAAAACGTTAAAAAATCCACTAAATTAGTTTAAATACTTCTAACACTTTAAGTGGTAGAGTAGGTACAATATGATTATTTCTTCATTCATTTTAGGGTATTTTCTTTTGAAAGAGCATTATACAGGTAGCTAATATCATGGCCACGTCTACAAAGAGACAAACCATCTTGGGAATGGGGGAAAGAAAGGGAACCATCTCTGGGTCTTTGGTGTACATGAATGATCCCACATATCTGGATACTTAGAAATATCTACATACTCGAATGGGATTAACACAATATTTGGATGACTGAAAACATTGTTCTCTTTACATAGAAATATTTGAACATTTCTGCATAGGTCATCTCAAACATGGATGATATAATGTAACATGTCAAAGATATACTTTGTTCTTGATAAGATCCTTGTGTTCACTTGCCTGCCGTGACAATGGCTTTAATTTGTGAGATATATATGGGTGCCCAAACCACCAACTATGTCAGCAGAATGGACTTGTAATTCCACTCCATTAGCCTAACTCACTGTAAACCCATGGCTAAAACAGGCACAAAGATTTACAAAGAATGACAGCATTGATGGGACGCCATAGAATTTCATGCTGCACGTGTTCTCAAAAATAAAGTTTCCTGTCTTTTCAGCTTTCAACATAGCACCTTCCACTGATGCTAAATTTGTTGATTATTAAAAAAAAAAAAGAACTATACAAACAGACAGGGAAATAAGGTGCCTACAACACCCCTTGTTGAAGGCTGCATTACTTATTACGCTTGGATGAATTTATATTGGATAAATCTAGTACGAAGTGAAAACCTTATTTCCAGCTGAGGCTTAAAAATGTTTTACTAAAACATGCTTAAGCAAATGCATTTTGATGCCTCACAAGGAAAATACACACTGAGCTCTCTTTGCAGAAGTTCAATAAATTGTGTATTGGCAGCTGAAGAAAGATGTTCTCTTTCTGACTTGCACTCATAGATTTGCATTGACTTAATTTAAAATTCATGGTATGCAGAGAAGAAATGGTTAAATATGACTTTTGGATGATACCTAACAAGGAAAAGTCACTTTTTCTTTCCTGTTCAGTAGTGAGCCACACTGCCAAAATTCCACATGCTCACCCAGAAGCTACTTTTAAATGGAGGGTCCCTTCACCATGAAGGTCTAAGACAGTGGAACTTCACCTTCAACTGGCATTTCTCCACCTTACAGGGTCCCCAAAGCTTTCAAATCCACCTCAAGCCCAGGCAGTGGCAAAGTGGGAGAGGAGTTGAAGAAGCAAAAATTAAATATTAAAGTACATAAGAATTAAATATTACTTATTTAAATGGCAATTATGCAGTTGAAAACAAGATCATCACACCTGTACAAGAAAAGGCATGCAAGCCCAAAACATCTGCTTGGATCCACCTGCCAGGCACCTGTTTTACTGTTTCAATGCCATTTGATTGCTGGAGATGTAGAGGCTCTTGTGAGGTAATGAGTGATTTTACATTATGCATGATTGAAAACAGGTGTTCTAATGCTGTACAATTCTATGCATGAATAATTCAGTTTGTTTAGAGCAAGATCTTTAAAAGAAGTACTGCATGGGCTTTATTATTTCTATAAACATGAAGGTTATTTTTTTTTAATGTGCAAGGATTGTTCCTTTTCAGTCAGCTTGTTTATGGCAATTTTTGTGTAATTTTTATGGATGAGGAATAATATCTTGAAAGGTAAAATTGATCATACTTAAAACATGTAAGAAGTAAAATTGAAAGGTCTGTTAGCAAGAGGAAAACGGTATTAAAATTCAATGTTCTAAGTGAAAATGCCTGATTATTTCCTTCCTGCTTTGCCTGCTTTCTGATGGTAACAAAACATTTGTCTGAGAGCTATAATTAGGGAGGGGTGAACTATTTGGGAAAATAGAGAAACTGTTTTGTACCTCAGCCCAAAATCCACGCAGAGCCCAGACTTCCTTAAAGACAGAACTGATGTTAGCAGCGCTCTGTTCTACTTAGAGATCATGAGTTCACACCCTTCTGTAATCCACTGTAGGATACCACTGAGAAAGACGATCTCCTTCACCCCAATACCCACTTCAAGTTTTGTCTACCCTGGTTTTCTAGAGTCAGAAGTGTTAGCATCAGAATATTGTGTTTCAAATAGCAAGTAAAATCCCTACACTCCCAATGTTAAGATTTAGAACCTCACCAAGGACACCTGAGATTTGTTCTCTTAGAGACTTGGTGTCTTGGACACTAAAGACCAAAGTCACTAGTGTCTTGAGCAACATATTATTAAATATTTAACATTTCTAAGGTGTGAGAGAAAACATATTTGCTTCAATTAATACTACTTAAGTAATGGAAAGACAAAGCAAAAGAATTATAGTCATCATCACATTGCTATTACTAATTTACATCTGTTGAATGTTTCATACCATACACACCATAGTATAAGAGAGTTATTGACACATAATGATCCCTTCCTAAAATATGCCACCTCAGCAAGTAGTCAGCTTTGAGCTTTGAGGTTTGGCTCTCTTCCCTCATTTTAATAGCTGTGGGGAGCTTCACAAGGGAATCTATTATTGAAAACCTTTTCAGTTAGAAGTAAACTCTAAGATTGGTCCTTCATGTGGGGATCAACACTGGGAAAGTCACAAAGAGAAATAGAAGATTTGGTACGAAGGAGAACACTTTCACTGCCATTGCCACAGTGAATTGACCTTATTCCCTCCCATGAGGGTAAGGTTGGTGAGCAGGCCTTTACAAGTATTCACCAAATGTAAGCGTTGGCCTCCTAAACTCAGAGAATCAATGCCAGGAAGGGCTTCAGGAATCTAAACTAAAGGATATAAGTAACCAGAAGATAAAAATGTTGGTCTGGCAATCCTGACCTAGCATAAAGTGACCTCTTTCTCTAAAAGTTAAGATAGCAAAATTTTCTTTTTTAAATCTGCTAACTATTTATATAAAATCTCTTTTTTACTACCTTCAATGCTGGTGTTCTCAATGCTGATGAGCACCTAAAATATTAAGTTGAATCATGAAATTGCAATTTTTTTTGGTAAAAGCTGGTTGAATATTAGACACTTCATGTGGTTCAATCTATCTCTGCTAAGGGTCCCTCAGTTGGAGGCCTCACTTATTCTTGAATACAATCAACCATACCTTCTATTGCATGCAATCCATAACTAGTAAGAAAATCCATGTTCCTGATAGGAGGAAATGCAGAGACAGACAAAGTGTAATAAATGTTCGGCAACCACTTTATGAGAGGGCCTTGCAACCACGTTAGAAATTGGGAAATTCTCCACCTCATACTCAAAGGTGGAGTCTTTTCCCCCATGAATCAGCTGTTCTTAATGAATGGTTTAACCAATAGATTGAGGTAGAGCTTTGCAGCTCTGCCTATGTATCTTGGAATGATAGCTGGTAGGATTCTTTCTCTAACATAGTGAGATTATGTGTAGGGTCACACAGGTCAAAAGCCTCATCTGAGCTTTCAGCCAATTGCCAACATCAGTTCACAAGCACATGAGGGAGCCAACTTTGCTGTCTATCACAAATGAGTCTTCAGATGTCTCCAGTCCCACTACCACCTGACTGCAAATGCTTCGTTGATTAGATACGGCTGTATATACGTTGCTGCTCCTCCCATTGATAGGCGGGGCCTATTTTCCTTCTTTGAGAATCTGAGCTGACCTTAGACTGCTTTGACCATTAGAATGTGGTAGGAGTGGAGTTCAGCCAGTTCCAGGCCTACTTGTAAGAGGATTGCCGGGTTTTGCTCCTTCTCTCTGGGAATATTGGCTCTTAAAATCCAGCTTCCATTGAGAAGTGAGACTCGTCAACCCGCTGCACTGTGAGAAACCTGAACCACATTGAGAGCTTCCAGATGATGAGACGCAGTGTTGAAGAGAGACAAGAAGCACTGAAGCAGTGGGTATGTGAGTGAAAAAACCACCCTGGAAGAGGTTTCTCCAGCCCGTGCTGCTCCAGAGGCTGCCCCGGGGATCAGAGAGGAGCCCAGCCAAGCCCTCCAAACATTCCTGACCCACCAACGTGTGAGTAAACAAATTGGTCATTTTAAGGCACTAAGTTTGGTGGAAGTTTGTTATGAAGTGATAACTAGAACTTGCTTCAAGAAAGAACACAGATTCAGCTCTAAACAGGTGTGGGAACTGAAGAAAACTAGTTAATCTCTCACGCTCGATTGTCCTGTCTCAAAAATGGAGTAATGGTATCGTCTGCCTGCAAGGATTGTTTTGAGAATGAAAACATATGACGTTTTCAGAACAGTGCCTGACACATATAAATCCTCAAAAATTGTGAGTCATCATGATTACAATTCAGAGCTCTACAAAGAAACAGAATATGTAGGAAGATAATTAAGCTAGCGTGTCCGAGCCACTTTACATAGAGATGCAAAGCTTCTTGAAGCAGTCCTAGCTTATTACCTTCTGCTTTCTAACGTGACAATTGTAGTTTTCCTTGTAGTATGAGGTGGAGCGTTTCCCAACTTCTACTGTGGTTGCAAGGCCTTCTCAGAAAGTTGTTGCTGAACGTGTATTACACATTGTATCTGTATTTCCTCCCGTCAGAGATATTCACTTTGGAAGTCTGAAAGCCCAGATTGGAGAGTACTCAGGTGCTGTGTGAATGTAAATAATTAATTTAAGTGGCAAATTTAACTCAGAGCTCACTGACCATGAGACAATTCCTGTGCTTATCTAAGGTGTCCAAAAGGGTAGATACTGGCCAGGGCTGGGGGTGGGGGGTGTCTGAAAGATGGAGAAGTTGGCAAAGACAAACTGGTATCTTTTAGTTTTATCCAGGCCCAGACCCATTTGAGACCCCTGGTGTGTGCCCATGGGCTGATATGACCAGTGATCAGTTTCTTGTGGACCAACAAATGGTTAGCAAGCCTCTTAGAATGTCTTTAGTGTGTATTTATAATAATCCCACATATGATAAAGCTCAATTTCTACTAAATGTATTGTCAATGCTTTGAAAAAGTATCATCAGTGGTGAATTGAAGCAAGTGAATATCATTGATCATTTGATTGTAAGCATCTGTACTAAATTGTCAGTAACTTTGAGTGTTAATACTTTAAGTACTGACTTCAATTGTCAGCACCTTAAGAGTAGAAACCATATCTGTTTAACTTGTGTATGCAGGCAGAGCCTAAGCAATTTTAACTGGAGAGGCAGCATCGTGTAATGGTTGAGAGCATGGGCTCAGCTGTGGTTCATGACTTAACTAGCTGTGTGTCGTTGAGCAAGTTACTTTACCTTTGTGCCTTCGCTTCTTTATAAAGTGAGGATACTAGAAGTATCTACTCATTGAGCTCTTATGAGGATGAACCGAATTAATATTTGCAAAGTGCTTAGTACAGAACCTGGGACACTGCAAGTGCCATGCTAGTATTAGCTAATTAATAATTAGTCTTAATATTTATACTTTGGAGATGAGGAAGTTGAGCCTAGACAAGTTAAATAGCTTAGATACCCTTCATTGCAAGGTCGTCACAGGGCAAGATTTAGAACATATATCACAGAAAAAGAAAACAAATATTCAAATACTGATAAAAGTATGTGGATACGGTACATGAAGGTTGAGGTGAGGATTAAGAATTATATAAAAGGGTTTAAGGTCATTGGAAAGTGCTTACATACTTTGGTATATATTAACAAATGAAAAGGTAAGATAAGGAAAATATAGAGTTGCACAAAGTTATGGTTGTTTGAAATAAGATTCAAATTAAATTGGATCCTCAGTATTAGCAAACAGGGTACTGATTTTGCAGTTCAGAACCAAATCAAACTACCTGCTTAACATTGCTAAATTTAGAAAAACTTAAAAATGAAGTAAACACAGTTGAAAACTTCAGAGAAGCAAATTATTGCAACAGGGTTTTACAGTACTGGGTGAGTACACTTGTGCAAAGAGTTTAGAAGAAATTAAAAACCAAAATGCTCGCTCCTGAACTGCTAGGAGTCAGTTGAGGAATGAATATCTGAATATCTAAATCACCCCAAGGACAGGGTAGGCAGGACCAGTCCAAGAAAGGCCTAGAGTCATTTTCTGGAGCAAATTGACACATGGAATGAGGAGGCCACAGATGGAAAGAAAATAGTGCCCTTCAGTAGTCATACTCAGTGTGACAAAAATAAGCACATTTGTTTGGAAAGTGAGTAAATAAATGTGTGTATACATTTGTAAAATTACTGTATAGTCCATTTATGAGAAAAACCTCATCAGGTAGAAGTTGGTTCTCCCCACCCCAGTATTACTGCTTCCTCCATATTCTAGCTCCACCTATTCTCCCCTAATTGATTGCTCTTTTTAAATTGCATCTCAGAATGCACACCTTCAATTTGCTTATACCTTGCAGACACACACACTCACATATACACAATAAAACTTTGGCATGTAATAGGCATGAATGGCAAACTGCAAATTGAGGTGTATAAGGAATTTAATTTTTCTGTAACTGAACCTATTTCCTATTTAAGCCTTGTTTCACTATGTATTGAAAATTAAATCCTCATCCAATAGTCTCCCATCCCTAAACTCAATCCTTGAGAAAGGAGTACCTAGTATTAAGAACAAGTGTGTATGAGATGAGTGGGGAGAGAGGAATCTGGTCCAGGTTGTCAGCATCCATTCACACTGACATCTACTGAGACTTAGATCACCCATGGGACCTTTGCTCCTGAGCACATGCTCTTTATTGCTGTTTTCTTCTTAGTGCAAACTCAAAGCCTCTCCAGGCCAGCTCTCTCAGAGGAGGAATCATGCTCTTCTCTGCCTCTGCCTTTACGTGCTTCTACTCTGGGATTTCTGGAAATGTGCTCAGCCAAGCTCTCTCTATCTAGATGTTCTGTGAAGCCATGTCTGTGCTACTGGCCCCTTACAATGCTGGGTAACGGACAACTCTGGATCTTGCTAGCTCTCTAGACTTGATCTGATTTGGGGGCACATTCACCTTTTTCTCAGACACCCAACCCTAGCCAAGGTTTATATCATCCCTACTTTCCTCCCTGCCCCCTTCCTCAACCTGTAGAATATTTTGTATTTCCAGAGATCTTCTGTTACCCACTAGGAATTAGTCCAAGTCTTTTCTGGTAAGAATCTTATGCCATGAGTACTTTAGTGTTTAGAAACACAATAATCTGAGGTTCTCTGGAATTCCAAAGCCCTTTTCAAACTGAAGATGTTTTCTCCCTCCGATTTATCAAACCCTCTCTTGGGACAACCAACGCCTCATGGCCCAGCAGATAAGGGAGAGACAACTGTATAAACAACCATTAGATGAGGAGATACCAGGGAAAGTACATCAGTTAATATTAAAAGTTTATCCAGTTATCTGTAAATCAGCAAATCATAACATTTCTGAACCTGGCTACAGGTGACTTTTCAATAATTTCTCCTATATACTTCCCCCAACTTTTAGATCTCTGAACACAAATCCTCTTTCATGCTTTTGCGCCTTTACTTATGTGACTCCTGTCCAAACTACCTTCTTCGTTGCCTGGGCAATTCCACACGTACACAGTAAAGCATCATGGGAAAGAGTGTGGTGTCTGGGTTCTGGCCTCAAACCCACTTACCACTTACTCCATGTGGAGGTGATAGACAAGTTACTTAACCTCTCTCTGCCCAGTTTCTTCATCTGCAGCATGGGAATTACAAGTGTGCCTTCCTCAAGGGTTTGCTAGGGGGATTAAATGAACTAATATGTATAAAGTACTTAAAATGGTATCTAGTGAATAATAGGCACTGACTATTTCCACTCACCTTTCAAGACTCACTTAATACCATTGTTTTTCTGATAGTCTTCGTGAATGACTTTGACTTGGATTCAGTCTTCTGAGGACCCACAGCACCTCATGCTCACCCCCATGTTACTCACATTCTTCTTCCCCTGGTAGTCAATTAAATTCAGAGGCCAGACTTCAGCCCCTGAGGATGGTGAAAGAAGGGGTCAGAGGCATTGATTGGAAAGGGCACAGGATGCATTTTCTCAGGGGAGAGCAGTCTTTCACGTTTTGTAGAGTAGCCTCTTGTGAATATATTTGCTGCAACTTTTGATGTTAAAAGAGTCTGTTTCCTTCCCCAATCCTACATAATATTAGAAACTCCACTTCTGCTACATTAGCACACCAGGAGGAGTGGTGGGGGAGTAGAAGAAAGGAAGGAAGAAAAAACAATTGTATCAAAATATTAGTAGAGCTAGTGTTTAGTGGAAAAGCATCCCTACTTTTTCTAATAAAGGAAGAGTAGTTAATGGAGACAGAATGACATGTTCAAGTTTATAGGTCACATGGCAAGCAGTTAAATCAAGATAGTTTAACTCTTAAAACTTCTATCATCTTGGTGTTTAGTAACTGTAATTCTATTTCTCACGGGAGTGTGCCGTCTCTGAAGAATGTATTATAAGTGATATCTGGCCATTGAAGACAGAAAAGTCTAGAAATTGGACTCTGGCTTCTCTCACTGCTCTGTAGACCTGCCTGGCTTGTTTGGGATGTAATCCCAGTTTCTTAAAGCTTTACTATTAAACTTATTGACTTGAATCTTGTCCCAATGTCTCAAGTTTCTTGCCACAGATACAGTTTTTATCTTAAAGCAAATCCTTCATTTTCTTTGTCCATACAAAATTCCAGGGCCTGGATATCATCTAGTCTTAGGGTAACATCTTCCAGATTTGTGTAAAGCTGATTACATGTTGCTGAACAATCAGATTTTCTTCTCTAAGCTGCACAAAACCAAGTGATGACAGCTCTGGCTCCTGGCCACCAGCAATGTGATGATGCAGCATGGGTCTTTGACAGCCATGATTCGATCTTGGGTGTTCTGAAATGGCGACATACTCCTAAAGAGAGTGGAAAAGAGACTCTCGTGCATTGTGATGCAATGACTGTGTCATGGCTGTTTGTACCATCTTCACTCCCTCCCCTTCTTCTCCATCCAATCTACCTGTCACATTCTCTTTGCACGACCACTTACATTTTTATACACACATATTTCTAACTGAGGCCTGTTAAATGTTGTAAAGAAGCTACTTTAAGAAATGGAGTGCCAGTGGAGGATGTATTCTGTTTGGAAATGCAGGCAGAACTTGATATATGTTTTTAGGAACTATCAAACCTAAAATGTGGAAAATCTTGAGCTGGGGCTCCACTTTTCTTGTCTAAATGTCCCATTCAAGTTTTCCTCACTCTTATTTTGCTAATCTGTTATCTCCTGAGCTGCAATCACTGCTGCCATGTGCCGATGCATGATGGTGATTCCTGTACTTTGATTCATTTTTTTTCAACCTTCTGCTATAGGGACCATCTGTGGAGGCAGAAATGTGTGCCTAGAACACACAACCAGCTTTATTCAACTTCTCTATACCTGAATGCAGAATTCTGGGAAGTCACAGAGGCTTTTGCCATTACAGAATGGAGCACTACTAACTTGAAGAAAACGTAGGGAATGGGAAAATGACAAGCAAGCAAGAGGTTCACTGAGCTTTATTAAATATTTACCAGGAGTAAGGTCCTGGGGTAGAAAATGTCAAGTATACCAAGTATAAGACAAAGCCCCCAACTTTCAGAATTTCAGTCAGTTTGGGGAATCCCAACATATTGAAAGTAACTGGAAATACAGAACATAACATACAAGGTTTCAATTTAGTTCTTGAGAAGATTAGTTCCGTAAAACATTTGAAAGTAAAATGGGGATCATTATGGTTTGTAGCAATCAGAGGATGCTTTAAAAATCTGGAACATAAATGGGGCTGTGAAAAGCAAGTAGGAATCAGAAATTTCAGAAGCAAAAAGAAGAACATTTCAGATGGAAAGGAGATGTGAGCAAACTTTCCACCTAGGGGAGATTGAAAGAGTGTGGGAAAACTGAGGGATCGAATTTGGCTAAAAGGCTCACATAGGTTTCAAGCAGGATGACCGTGCCTGCCGCCTAGTAGGATTCAAGAAACATTTGTGAAATACATGATAAAGGCTTTAAAAGATGGGTTGATGTCACATTATGATACATGGCTATTTTCTCTGTACTTTTCTAGTTGAAGGTGATTGTTAATGTGATTAAAGCTGAATGTGGAATCTTAATTTAGGCCTTCTAAATATGTGCGAAACCTTAATCTTCATTTGTCATCAGAAAATGTGTTACAGTCACAAAGGGAACTGAGTGAGACCATGTTAATGGGTGAGATTAGAGGCATCTGCTTTGTTGGAAAAGAACCCAAGGTGTGTAAGTAATGTCTTAAAATACCTGCCTGTAAAGGGACTCTGTGAAAGCCAGCTATCTGGAAGAAGTATCCTTCTCCAGTTTTGCTAAAGAGCGTGCCAGCATTTTGATTGCAAAAGTTAGAGGGAGCATCCTATGTTACACTAGCCTGTTTGTTTGACTCTCTTCTCCAGATTCTAAGCTCCCCAAAGAAAGAATCGTCTTCTTCAACAATGTAACCCTACCACCTAGCAGAAGGCCTACCACATATTCAGTGCTCACTAGATACCTGTTGCCTAAATTAATCTATTAAAATACCTGATGGGGTTCTTTAATTCAGAATCACATCAAGTCAATGAAAAGATAAACCAAGACAAATTAAATGTGCACAGTGGAAATAGCTGGATTACCCTAGGCATAAATTAAATATAACTGTAAACAACCACAACTGGATGACTTACCGTTGTGTCACCAGTTCCCCCTCGGGTGAGATTAAGAGAACAGTATCTAGTTTGGACCCTCTGAAATCCTCTACTTGGTATGTTTTTGAGAAACTGCTGATTCTCTTTCTGGTTCAGGAAGGGGTCATTCCCCAATGTTTGCAGATTTTCCAGGTTTTTGTAATTGCTCAGTTTATTTTTAGAACCATCCTGAAATTCCAAGGCATTTTGTTCTCTCCAGTGCTCTGCTACATGAATTTTATTAATCCCTTACTGTCCTGGAAGCAACAAATTTGTTTCTTCAGAACTGCAGTCTCTACCTGGAATTTCTGATTATCATATCATCTTTACTACTCTATTTTTTGTTGCAGTACCAGGAAGGGTTATTTACATTTTGATCCTTTTTGTGACAGAACAGTTTCCTGATTGGAATTTAAAGATAAAATTTAACATACTTCAGCAGTCATCTAAATGTGATGCAGAAAGTATTTAGAAAAAACAAAAGCCAAAATAAAATCTGCAAAAAATAGTTTTATTTTTAAATAAAAATATTATATTTTTATAATATATTATTAAATATATAAATTCGAGAAATATTAAATTATATTAAATTCTATATTAAATTCGAGAAATAAAGTAAATATGAATAAGAAAATTATAAAGTAAAAAAATAAAGTAAATATGAATAAGAAAATTAAAACAAAATATGAATAAGAAAATTAAAACATACCCAAAACCATAAAGTTGTATATATGTATGTCGTATCAAATTTCATAATTTCACTTAATTTAAAACAAGAATTTAAAAATCCCTGAATAATATTGAAGAAATTCCTAAATTCCAGATACATTTAAAATTATTCCTAGATATACTAGTTACTAAAAAATATTCCTCTCAAGGAAAAGATTATCACAAAAATTAAGAGGCTAAGCTCAATAACTTTTAGCTACACGATAAAAAGAAAAATGAAAATTTACTTTTTCTATTCGTTCTGAGTCTTAACATTTTTAAATTATAAATAATTGTATAATAACATTTATAATAATTTCATTACATTTCATAATAAAATTCTCATAGTTATTTTGAAGAAGGTTTATATTTACATTATCAAATGTTTGCTCCTGGTTCATTTACCACTGTCTCTCTTGTCCTGAGTGATTTATTTGGAATTAACTCTTGGTTGGCTTGAAACTAAAAAGCTCACAGGTGCTGAATTTCCTGAGCATTTTTATGTTTGGGAATATTTGTCCTTTCATGTTTTATTTAAACAGTATTGGATCTGCATTTAATATTTTCTGACCTTTTACACATTGTTCCATTGTCTTCTGTCATTGAATTAGTGAGAAGATACACTCTATGAGGAAAGATAGTTTTGTCTGTTTTGTCTTGTTGTGGCCTGAAACCATCTTACATGTAGGGAATACTCCAGAAGCATTCGTGGAATGAATGAAAGAATATTGCGTAAAAAATCCTGATATTAGCCTGGATTTTATTCCTGTTCAGGTACCTGAAAAATTCTTTCACAATTCTTACCTTTTAATAGCTTAACTGGGATGTATTCTGGTGCTGGCTTTCCTTATACACTTATTACTGCAATACAAATGGGCCTTTCTGTATTTCAAGAAAATATTTCTTTTTTGTTGTTATTAAAACTATCAAATTTAGACAAATTCCTGCCTAAAAAGTTGGGGATAATAATGGTATCTACCGTGGATATTTAAATGAGTTAATACAAGTAAAATGTTACATGGGCATAATTGTTATTTGACCTGACACATCCTCGCAACATAATTCTATCTCAGATTTCATATTATTTTTAATATGTAAATCCTATTTACAGAAGATCCACATAGGAGACTATAATTACATTTCCCATCTTGAACAATTTATGATTTTCCCTGAAGTTAATAATTACCTTGCTTTTTGTTTGCTTTAGTTTTCCTTGTATTAATTACTAAATCTTCCCCCAGACCTTACCTAGAGGAAACTTCATTTCAATGTGTCTAAACACATCAGTGGTCTATCAGTTGTATAGCCTGCTCACCTGGTCTAATAGAGGCTTGTGCTTCATGGCTGCTACACAGCTATCACCCCAGTCTTGCCCTTACCAACTGCCTCTGTCTTTCTTGAATTACTCTTTTGTTTGACCATCTTCTAGGAATTTCCTGAGAAGGGTGTATTGTACTTCAATAATTTGAGAGCTTACATGTCTGGGAGATAAATCACATTTATTTTCCTATTCTACTGAATTTTCCTTTCTGCTATAATATACTTAACTTTCAAAAGCTCTGGGCTTTCCTTATTGCTTTTGCTTTAATATTTGTTTTTAAATAGCATGCTGTTCTTGTTTCATGGATACAGCACCTGCTCTGTAATCTAGCTCTATCCATTTAATTTGTCTCAGTTTATCTTTATATTGACTTGATAAATTAAATCCACATGTATAATTAAATTGCATTAACTCATCTATTAATTAATTGAGCACTTCCTTTCCATATGTTCAAATCTCTAATTTGGTAACACCAAATATTTTTGTATTGACTATATGTTCCCAATTTTATTAATACTGCTATTTATTCAAAATCTTTATTCCCTTTTCTCTGCAATCACAAAGATTTTATGACATCTCCCTCACAGTGCAGTTGTGCACATTCTTTTACTTATTTTTTCACATTTTTTGTTTGTAGTAATGCTCTCTTAGGTAGACCACATCCATTTTCAGCTAATTCTCTTCTTTTTCTAAGTCACTCATCTTTGAGCCTTCTTTAGTGTGAATCAGTCCTAGGAAATATTATTTTGATCCTTGTGTTATATGTTCTTCTAGACTGTGGCCTTCATCTGCTTTATTTTATTTTATTTTTGCATGCTGTATTCCATTTTATTTTGCTTTTCTTTTTTTTTTAAGTATGTTTTCATACTTGTCTTTGCACTTTTTATTTTCATTGCTTTCACTTAACAGAGAGTCTTTATTCAAGCTCTTATGTTCTAATATATAAGGGACAAATTCCCCTGTACCCTCTTCTATCTTATTTAAGGATAGGTTGTTTTCACTTCAGAACTCCAACATGCTTTCTCTATAGTTTCAGATGTCGGGAGTAGTTTTCTCCCTCTCTCCCTCTCTCCCTCTCTCCCTCTCTCCCTCTCTCCCTCTCTCCCTCTCTCCCTCTCTCCCTCTCTCCCTCTCTCCCTCTCTCCCTCTCTCCCTCTCTCCCTCTC
>NW_020837946.1:84276497-84336680 GCF_003676395.1 Aethalodelphis obliquidens | reverse complement strand
CCCTCTCCCCCTCTCCCCCTCTCCCCCTCTCCCCCTCTCCGTTTGTGTGTGTGTGTGTGTGTGTGTATGTGTGTGTATGTGTGTAGCAACATGCATAGGGGAGTAAGGGGGAGAGGGAAGAACTCAGTTAGATTATGTATATGCTGTCTTGTTGGAGTTTGTAGATTCTGCTCTTTTCTAAAGTTTTGGCATACCAATATTTAGGAACATGGGAGCAACAGTCTAGGACTTAAATCAATCAATTTCTCTCCCTGCCTCCTCACCTTCTCTCCCCCTTCCACCCTTCATCTCCCTCTCCCTTCTCCCCCTCTCCTCCTCTCTCTGGTTAAACTTAAGACCTCTGCTGCTATAATGGAGCCAGGTCCACTTGTTAATTTCTTCTAATTCCTTGCTGTGTGAAGGATTCATGGACCAACAGCACAAGCATCACAAGGGAGTCTGTTAGAAATGCAGAATCTCAGGCCTCACCCCAGATTTCCTGAATCAAAATCTGCATTAACTAGGGAATGTATTAGGGTGCCCATGGCACCAGTGCTGACAACTGGGGGCAAGGAGGTCACGCAGCACCTCGGGCTTGTTTTATCCTCTCACCTTTTCTGTTTCCAAAGATATTGTCTTATTTTCTCTTTATATTCAGTTCTCATAAATTCTATTTTTATTACCTGAGATATTCAGCTTCATTTGATTTTGATAATTGGCAGCTACCTCTCTGGTTACCCCCCTAAACTGAGCATAAATAATGGGGGAAGCCCAGGTGGCCATTTCTATGTTGTCCCCTGAGATCCTGCCGCTGTAGGTAGGAACTTTGCCCAGTACATTTTTTGTAATTGCCCCCCCCACACCCCGCCATCTCATCCTGGGTCATTAATCTGTTTCTTTCTAAATTGAATAGTTTTCTTTAAATTCTGCTCATTCACATTGTCTCTCCAGCACTATATTTAGGTAATGAGAGGGAAGGCATAGCAGACTAGCAAAAATACAAGCCACGTTACAATGTTCCATTTTGTCTGCTTGGCTGCCATAATGAACTTACCCTTTCTGTGTTACCCTTGAGGCATTTATGGTGGTGGTAGGTTTTCCTTTTTTTTCCTGGAGCAGTGAGGAGATGTTGCAGGAAAGAGATACTGTGTTTTACTTTTACTCTGCCTCCTTTACCCTTAGGTCCCATCTAAAGTTACTTTAGAATTAATGAGGTTTTTACAAAAGCACAATCTTATGAAGACACATGAATGTTTGTTAATTTTGTCTTCTTCCCAAGGAACATGGAAACAAAAGCAACAAGAAAGTGCATTCTGAATTTTAAATCTGTTTTCTCTTACAATGCTTTAGCAATTGGATAATGCTGGTATTTTTAGATGGCAGTCTATCACTATGGGTTTTGCTGGCAGGTATTTTTACTGATATCTCCTCACTGTACCCCTCTCAACCTATGCAAAAATGTCCATGGAGTGCCCTTACTAAAGTTGTGCTGTATTCAGAGCCTGGTAAGCCGTGGGCGGTGTTAATGAGAACTTCCATACATTTCTTTCAACCTTTGACCAGGAAAGGCAAACCTCCCAGGGTGAGAGATAATTCTGTTTTTATGATCACTCCTGCTGGATTGGGCTGTATTATGTGTGATCTGACTGAAATAGTGTGAGTCAGTAACATGCCACTCTACCTCTAATGGGAAGTAACAGAACACAAAAGGGCAAACAAGAAATTATTGTTATTTGTAGCCAAAAAAAGGCCCATGGGCTATGTACTGTAGACCTAACATATGCATGGAATTGCAGCAATTCAAGGTAACATCATGTACCTAGTGGATTCATGTTCTTAGTCAACTGGTTAGAAAGATAATGCATTTCAAAATATATTGATTTGGCCAAAAAGTTCATTCGAGTTTTTCCATGTTATGGAAAAAGCGAACATTTTGGCCAACCCAATAAAAGAAGTGATCGAGGAAAAGGGATGAATGAAAGGGAATGGGGAAACAGGAGAGAAGGAAGATCGGCATTTTCAAAGCTTATTTGATTAGATGATTATAGTCTATTTCAGACTGCAAACAAACTTATGCATAATTCACATTCTGGAATCAGAAATTGTTCTTACACTGTTACGTCTCTGGATGAACCTTAATTCATCAAACATTAAAGTTTCTTTTTGCTTTTTTTTTTTTTTTACATCTTCATTAAAGTATAATTGCTTTACAATGGTGTGTTAGTTTCTGCTTTACAACAAAGTGAATCAGTTATACATATACATATGTTCCCATATCTCTTCCCTCTTGCATTTCCCTCCCTCCTACCCTCCCTCTCCCACCCCTCCAGGCAGTCACAAAGCACCGAGCTGATATCCCTGTGCTATACGGCTGCTTCCCACTAGCTATCTACCTTACATTTGGTAGTGTATATATGTCCATGCCTCTCTCTCGCTTTGTCACAGCTTACCCTTCCCCCTCCCCATATCCTCAAGTCCATTCTCTAGTAGGTCTGTGTCTTTATTCCTGTCTTAATGCTAGGTTCTTCATGACATTTTTTTTCTTAAATTCCATATATATGTGTTAGCATACGGTATTTGTCTTTCTCTTTCTGACTTACTTCACTCTGTATGACAGGCACTAGGTCCATCCACCTCATTACAGATAGCTCAATTTCATTTCTTTTTATGGCTGAGTAATATTCCATTGTATATATGTGCCACATCTTCTTTATCCATTCATCCGATGATGGACACGTGTGTTGTTTCCATCTCCGAGCTATTGTAAATAGAGCTGCAATGAACATTTTGGTACATGACTCTTTTTGAATTATGGTTTTCTCAGGGTATATGCCCAGTAGTGGGATTGCTGGGTCATATGGTAGTTCTATTTGTAGTTTTTTAAGGAAACTCCATACTGTTCTCCATAGTGGCTGTACCAATTCACATTCCCACCAGCAGTGCAAGAGTGTTCCCTTTTCTCCACACCCTCTCCAGCATTTATTGTTTCTAGATTTTTTGATGATGGCCATTCTGACTGGTGTGAGATGATATCTCATTGTAGTTTTGATTTGCATTTCTCTAATGATTAATGGCGTTGAGCATTCTTTCATGTGTTTGTTGGCAGTCTGTATATCTTCTTTGGAGAAATGTCTATTTAGGTCTTCGGCCCATTTTTGGATTGGGTTGTTTGTTTTTCTGTTATTGAGCTGCTTGTAAATTTTGGAGATGAATCCTTTGTCAGTTGCTTCATTTGCAAATATTTTCTCCCATTCTGAGGGCTGTCTTTTGGTCTTGTTTATGATTTCCTTTGCTGTACAAAAGCTTTGAAGTTTCATTAGGTCCCATTTGTTTATTTTTGTTTTTATTTCCATTTCTCTGGGAGGTGGGTCAAAAAGGATCTTGCTGTGATTTATATCATAAAGTGTTCTGCCTATGTTTTCCTCTAAGAGTTTGATAGTTTCTGGCCTTACATTTAGGTCTTGAATCCATTTTGAGCTTAGTTTTGTGTATGGTGTTAGGGAGTGATCTAATCTCATACTTTTACATGTACCTGTCCAGTTTTCCCAGCACCACTTATTGAAGAGGCTGTCCTTTCTCCACTGTACATTCCTGCCTCCTTTATCAACGATAAGGTGACCATATGTGCATGGGTTTATCTCTGGGCTTTCTATCCTGTTCCATTGATCTATATTTCTGTTTTTGTGCCAGTACTATATTGTCTTGATTACTGTAGCATTGTAGTATAGTCTAAAGTCAGGGAGCCTGATTCCTCCAGCTCTGTTTTTCGTTCTCAAGATTGCTTTGTCTATTCAGGGTCTTTTGTGTTTCCATACAAATTGTGAAATTTTTTGTTCTAGTTCTGTGAAAAATGCCAGTGGTAGTTTGATAGGGATTGCATTGAATCTGTAGATTGCTTTGGGTAGTAGAGTCATTTTCACAATGTTGATTCTTCCAATCCAAGAACATGGTATATCTCTCCATCTATTTGTATCATCTTTAATTTCTTTCATCAGTGTCTTATAATTTTCTGCATACAGGTCTTTTGTCTCCTTAGGTAGGTTTATACCTAGATATTCTTTTTGTTGCAATGGTAAATGGGAGTGTTTTCTTGATTTCACTTTCCGATTTTTCATCATTAGTGTATAGGAATGCCAGACATTTCTGTGCATTAATTTTGTATCCTGCTACTTTGCCAAATTCATTTATTACCTCTAGTAGTTTTCTGGTAGCATCTTTAGGATTCTCTATGTATGGTATCAAGTCATCTGCAAACAGTGACAGCTTTACTCCTTCTTTTCCAATTTGGATTCCTTTTATTTCCTTTTCTTCTCTGATTGCTATTGCTAAAAATTCCAAAACTATGTTGAATAAGAGTGGTGAGAGTGGGCAACCTTATCTTGTTCCTGATCTTAGTGGAAATGCTTTCAGTTTTTCACCATTGAGGACGATGTTGGCCGTGGGTTTGTCATATATGGCCTTTATTATGTTGAGGAAAGTTCCCTCTATGCCTACTTTCTGCAGGGTTTTTATCATAAATGGGTGTTGAATTTGGTTGAAAGCTTTCTCTGCATCTATTGAGATGATCATATGGTTTTTCTCCTTCAATTTTTTAATATGGTATATCACATTGATTGATTTGCATATATTGAAGAATCTTTGCATTCCTGGAATAAACCCCACTTGATCAAGGTGTATGACCCTTTTAATGTGCTGTTGGATTCTGTTTGCTAGGATTTTGTTGAGGATTTTTGCATCTATGTTCATCACTGATATTGGCCTATAGTTTTCTTTCTTTGTGACATCCTTGTCTGGTTTTCGTATCAAGGTGATGGTGGCCTCCTAGAATTTGGGAGTGTCCTCCCTCTGCTATATTTTGGAAGAGTTTGAGAAGGATAGGTGTTAGCTCTTCTCTAAATGTTTGATAGAATTCGCCTGTGAATCCATCTGGTCCTGGGCTTTTGTTTGTTGGAAGATTTTTAATCACAGTTTCAATTTCAGTGCTTGTGTTTGGTCTGTTCATATTTTCTATTTCTTCCTGATTCAGTCTTGGCTGGTTGTGCATTTCTAAGAATTTGTCCATTTCTTCCAGGTTGTCCATTTTATTGGCAGAGAGTTGCTTGTAGTAATCTCTCATGATCTCTTTTATCTCTGCAGTGTCAGTTGTTTCCTCTCCTTTTTCATTTCTAATTCTATTGATTTGAGTCTTCTCCCTTTTTTTCTTGATGAGTCTGGCTAATGGTTTATCTATTTTGTTTATCTTCTCAAAGAACCAGCTTTTAGTTTTATTGATATTTGCTATCATTTCCTTCATTTCTCTTTCATTTATTTCTGATCTGATTTTTATGATTTCTTCTGCTAACTTTGGGGGTTTTTTGTTCTTCTTTCTCTATTTGCTTTAGGTGCAAGGTTAGGTTGTTTATTCGAGATGTTTCCTGTTTCTTAAGGTAGGATTGTATTACTATAAACTTCCCTCTTAGAACTGCTTTTGCTGTATCCCATAGGTTTTGGGTCGTCGTGTCTCCATTGTTATTTGTTTCTAGATATTTTTTGATTTCCTCTTTGATTTCTTCAGTGATCACTTCGTTATTAAGTAATGTATTGTTTAGCCTCCATGTGTTTGTATTTTTTACAGATCTTTTCCTGTAATTGATATCTAGTCTCATAGCATTGTGGTCAGAAAAGATACTTGATACAATTTCAGTTTGCTGAAATTTACCAAGGCTTGATTTGTGACCCAAGATATGATCTGTCCTGGAGAATGTTCCATGAGCACTTGAGAAAAATGTGTATTCTGTTGTTTTTGGATGGAATGTCCTATAAATATCAATTAAGTCCATCTTGTTTAATGTATCATTTAAAGCTTGTGTTTCCTTATTTATTTTCATTTTGGATGATCTGTCCATTGGTGAAAGTGGGGTGTTAAAGTCCCCTACTATGAATGTGTTACTGTCGATTTCCCCTTTTATGGCTGTTAGTATTTGCCTTATGTATTGAGGTGCTCCTATGTTGGGTGCATAAATATTTACAATTGTTATATCTTCTTCTTGGAACAATCCCTTGATCATTATGTAGTATCCTTCTTTGTCTCTTCTAATAGTCTATGTTTTAAAGTCTATTTGTCTGATATGAGAATTGCTACTCCAGCTTTCTTTTGGTTTCCATTTGCATGGAATATCTTTTTCCATCCCCTTACTTTCAGTCTGTATGTGTCTCTAGGTCTGAAGTGGGTCTCTTGTAGACAGCATATATATGGGTCTTGTTTTTGTATCCATTCAGCCAATCTGTGTCTTTTGGTGGGAGCATTTAGTCCATTTACAGTTAAGGTAATTATCGATATGTATGTTCCTATTCCCATTTTCTTAATTGTTTTGGGTTCATTATTGTAGTTCTTTTCCTTCTCTTGTGTTTCTTGCCTAGAGAAGTCCTTTAGCATTTGTTGTAAAGCTGGTTTGGTGGGGCTGAACTCTCTCAGCTTTTGCTTGTCTGTAAAGGTTTTAATTTCTCCATCAAATCTGAATGAGATCCTTGCTGGGTAGAGTAATCTTGGTTGTAGATTTTTCTCCTTCATCACTTTAAATATGTCCTGCCAGTCCCTTCTGGCTTGCAGAGTTTCTGCTGAAAGATCAGCTGTTAAACTTATGGGGATTCCCTTGTGTGTTTGTTGTTTTTCCATTGCTGCTTTTAATATGTTTTCTTTGTATTTAATTTTTGACAGTTTGATTAATATGTGTCTTGGTGTGTTTCTCCTTGGATTTATCCTGTATGGGACTCTCTGTGCTTCCTGGACTTGATTAACTATTTCCTTTCCCATATTAGGGAAGTTTTCAACTATAATCTCTTCAAATATTTTCTCAGTCCCTTTCTTTTTCTCTTCTTCTTCTGGAACCCCTATAATTCAAATGTTGGTGCCTTTAATGTTGTCCCAGAGGTCTCTGAGACTGTCCTCAGTTCTTTTCATTTTTTTTTTCTTTATTCTGCTCTGCAGTAGTTATTTCCACTATTTTATCTTCCAGATCACTTATCCGTTCTTCTGCCTCAGTTATTCTGCTCTTGATCCCATCTAGAGTATTTTTCATTTCATTTATTGTGTTGTTCATCATTGTTTGTTTCATCTTTAGTTCTTCTAGGTCCTTGTTAAATGTTTCTTGCATTTTGCCTATTCTATTTCCAAGATTTTGGATCATCTTTACTATCATTATTCTGAATTCTTTTTCAGGTAGACTGCCTATTTCCTCTTCATTTATTAGGTCTGGTGGGTTTTTATCTTGCTCCTTCATCTGCTGTGTGTTTTTCTGTCTTTTCATTTTGCTTATATTACTGTGTTTGGGGTCTCCTTTTTGCAGGCTGCAGGTTCATAGTTCCCATTGTTTATGGTGTCTGTCCCCAGTGGCTAAGGTTGGTTCAGTGGGTTGTGTAGGCTTCCTGGTGGAGGGGACTAGTGCCTGTGTTGTGGTGGATGAGGCTTGATCTTGTCTTTCTGGTGGGCAGGTCCACGTCTGGTGGTGTGTTTTGGGGTGTCTGTGGACTTATTATGATTTTAGGCAGCTCTGTGCTAATGGGTGGGGTTGTGTTCCTGTCTTGCTAGTTGTTTGGCATAGGGTGTCCAGCACTGTAGCTAGCTGGTCGTTGAGTGAAGCTGGGTGCTGGTGTTGAGATGGAGATCTCTGGGAGATTTTCACTTATTGATATTATGTGGAGGTGGGAGGTCTCTTGTGGACCATTGTCCTGAAGTTGGCTCTGCCACCTCAGAGGCACAGGACTGACTCCTGGCTGTAGCACCAAGAGCCTTTCATCCACACGGCTCAGAATAAAAGGGAGAAAATGTAGAAAGAAATAATTAGTAGAAGAAGAAAGAAAGAAGGAAAGAAAGAAAGGAGGGAGGAAGGAAGGAAGGAGGGAAGGAAGGAAAAAAGAAAGAAAGAAAAGACAAAATAAAATAAAGTAAGATAAAATATAATAAAGTTATTAAAATAAAAAATAATTAAGAAAAAATATTTTTTAAAAAACGGACTGATAGAACCCTAGGACAAATGGTGGAAGCAAATCTATACAGACAAAATCTCACAAAGAAGCAGACACATACGCATTCTCAAAAAGAGGAAAAGGGGAAAAAATAATAAATCTTGCTCTCAAAGTCCACCTCCTCAATTTGAGATGATTCGTTGTCTATTCATGTATTCCACAGATGCAGGTACATCAAGTTGATTGTGGAGCTTTAATCCGCTGCTTCTGAGGCTGCTGGGAGGGATTTCCCTTTCTCTTCTTTGTTCTCACAGCTCCCAGGGGCTCAGCTTTGGATTTGGCCCCACCTCTGCGTGTAGGTCGCTGGAGGGCGTCTGTTTTTTGCTCAGACAAGACGGGGTTAAAGGAGCCACTGATTAGGGGACTCTGGCTCACTCAGGCCGCGGGGAGGGAGGGACACGGAGTGCGGGGCGCGCCTGCGGCGGCAGAGGCCAGCGTAACGTTGCACCAGCCTGAGGCGAGCCGTGCGTTCTCCCATGTAAGTTGTCCCTGGATCCCGGGACCCTGGCAGTGGCGGGCTGCGCAGTCTCCCCGGAAGGGGGATGTGGATAGTGACCTGTGCTCGCACACAGGCTTTTTGGTGGCGGCAGCAGCAGCCTTAGCGTCTCATGCCCGTCTCTAGGGTCCACACTTTTAGCTGCGGCTCGCGCCCGTCTCTGGAGCTCCTTTAAGCAGCACTCTTAATCCCCTCTCCTTGTGCATCAGGAAACAAAGAAGGAAGAAAAAGTCTCTTGTCTCTTTGGCAGGTCCAGACTTTTCCCCGGCATCCCTCCCGGCTAGCTGCACTCACCCCCTGCATGCTGTGTTCAAGCCACCAACCCCAGTCCTCTCCCTGTGCTCCGACCAAAGCCCGAGCCTCACCTCCCAGCCCCGCCCACCCCGGCGGGTGAGCAGACAAGCCTCTCGGGCTGGTGAGTGCCGGTCGGCACCGATCCTCTGTGCGAGAATCTCTCTGCTTTGCCCCCGGCACCTCTGTTACTGTGCTCTTCTCTGCGGCTCTGAAGCTTCCCCCTCCGCCATCCGCAGTCTCCGCCCGCAACGGGGCTTCCTAGTGTGTGGAAACCTTTCCTCCTTCACACTTCCCTCCCACTGGTGCAAGTCCTGTCCCTATCCTTTTGTCTCTGTTTTTTCTTTTTTCTTTTGCCCTACCCAGGTACGTGGGGACTTTCTTGCCTTTTGGGAGGTCTGAGGTCTTCTGCCAGCGTTCAGTAGGTGTTCTGTAGGAGCTGTTCCGCGTGTAGATGTATTTCTGGTGTATCTGTGGGGAGGAAGGTGATCTCCGCGTCTTACTCTTCCGCCATCTTCCCCTCGTCCCAAACATTAAAGTTTTAATTTTAGAATTAGCGTGGGCATGGGTAACATTGATCCCTCTCAAGAATATTTCAAATTAAAGGTATTTCTCCATTTTGTCGGAATGGTTCTGTAGACATGAGATGGTTTGGATCTCTTTTTAGGTGGTCAAATTCCTAATAAAATTGTATGTTTCAAGTAGAAGAAGCATAAATTTCCCTATGTATCTAATAAAGCAGGCAAAGGGTGGGAGTAAACAGAAGAGGTTTTTAGTAGATTGTATGTAAAATCAGAAAGTTTATTTAGAATTTACCTTGACTTTCCCTCTTTGCTCATCTTCCAAATTCTGTTCTTCCCTAAATGGAAGAATAGCTATCTATTTATGACCATCTACTTAATTTAACCAAGGTACTCTTATCAAGTAGATAGGTTGTTTCAGGATTATTAAATGAGAGTAGCCATTGATTTCACTGACTAATCTGCCCTTATTACTAATATTTGAGAGCTGAGCTTATAGGCAAATACTTCTACTAGTTTAGAGATATGTCCAGAGTGAAGGGAGGGAACTTTCCACATCTCCCAGGAAAAAAAATGCACTTGCATGATCTAGAAAGAATCACAAAAATTGATTCCCTAATAACAATGGGAAATATTTTATTCTTTCATGTCACAAACATTTACTGAACACCCTTTGGCTCTAGGCACCACATCAGGCACCAATAAGCTCACCCCTTGCATCATAATTAAATCAGAATGTAGAATAGAAGGCAGAACCATCATAATTTCCATATCATTAAATCTATCTGATTGGAAAATGTATTGGGACCAAAGTCCCATACTAACGTACTTTTATAAATTGTTTTGTTTATCAAATTATTCATGTACATTATTTCTCTTCATTTGCTATTTACTTTACATTATTTCTTTCCCCCCATTGTGAATTTGTGAAAAAAATTGTTAAATACATGAATCTTTCAATGTCATAGGTAGAAACAACCCAAATGCTCATTTGTTCTAGCCTGTTTATTTTACAAATTGAGATGACACTAACTAGAGACACATAAATAGGAAAGGTGGCATTGAGCTCTGAGGCACTCCAAGAATAGATAGATCAGAGAAGGAAGTTCTAGGAGATGGAACTGACAAGAGGTAGCCAGTGAGAATACGGGAAGATAGTCTATAGGCTATCCAGATTTCATTTGTTAAATCTGCAAGCTTTGAATGGTGTCTTTTCTCAGCTTTGCTGGCTAACTTACAATAGTTACTTAATTATGCCTCTAACTCAATCATGAAACTATTGACATTTAAGTCTAGATAATTCTTTTCTGTGGGGGCCATCCTGGGCATTGTAGGATGTTTAGCATCATTCCTGGTCTCTACCCACTAGATGCCAGCAGCAACCCCCAGTTGTGACAACCAAAAATGTCTCCAGACATTGTTAAATATCCCCTGAGGACAAAATCACCCCAATTGATAATGACTGCTCTAACCAAATTCCTACTAGCTAAACGATAGAAGAACCTGAAAAGAGGTGGCTAGTCTCATAGCAAAATTTACTGAATTTTTTGGAAGTATTTTATGGCTAGTTAATACTATAATATCAATAAATGTGATGTGTATTTTCCTATATACTTCATAGTTGCATTAGTGAAGAGTTCTATAAGCTCATGCAGGAATTGTGGAACATAAGCAAAATATAACTTTATTTTAGGCTGCCACTATCCCTTTAAAATTTATTTAATCCAAGAAAGTCTTTCCCAGTCACTAGAGAAGTACTAGCAGGTCTATTTCCCCTCTAGGCATTTACTGGTAATAAAAGTCCTCTGGTTGCTTTAAGTCACAAACCCAGTTTCAATTCAGAAAATAGAACACTCATCTTCTGGAATATCCTGACTCCTAACTTGATCAGGCACTAAGTCTTCTCTCCCCCAGATCAGGGCCTGCTTGGGGCAGCAGGAGAGGGCAGGGAAGTCTGTGCTTCTCTTTGGTTCTCCCCTACCATCCATTTCTCCTCCTCCTCCAGCATTTTGTTACTTCTGACCTCTTAAAGGTCAGACTGAGGAGGTTGAGAGGTTGTGGGGAAAGAGTATAGCTAGCCCCATGTGGCGGGTGCCATTATCAACTGGCATGGAGACCCTCTGGTGAGCAGACATTTAATGCTGACTTTCATGGGCACTTTTATGAGTTCTTCCTGCCCTGCATTGGTCCCTCTGACAATATTTTGTGGCATGGATGCTGCATCCTTTATTCTTCTGATTGCCCCTGCTTCTCGCCTCGTGGTCTTCCATGTCTACTCGTCCCAAACTCTCCTTGTTGGAGTCCCTTGTCCTGCCAGGCCTTCTTCAGCAGGAAACTAAGAGGCCACAAGTGGCCCCTCTTCTCCATGTGGCCCACATCTTGTGCATGGGAATACTCACATCCTCTGCCCTAGGAAACTGGGAGTGCAGGCCCAAGCCCTACCCCTCTTTACTGCTGGCAGTGAATGTAATTACTAAACAGACACAGGTACCTGTATTCTGGGTCTTCCAAAGTAAGCTCCCTACTTAAGTAATTTCTTACTAGGTTTGGGACAGCCCATCGAACCCAGATCCCTGAATATGTGTAACAGCATTTCAGTAGCTCTTTTAAAAACTAAACATAAAATAATCGCTTAATTTTGAACTCTTGGTTTTGTTTTGAATCCCAAATAGGAGGTGAGTGTCTGAGTATCAGGTAACTGGGTCCTGGATAACCACTTTTTCAGACTGGCCTGTCTCACCTTCGATTTGGTGCTTGATATTAGTAAATATAGGTGTCAATGTCAAACTGTTACTTTGATCTTCTGATCTAGCTATATTAGTAAAGATTTTATTTTCATCCTAATTATTAAACTAAAATATAGACCTTTGGCTCCATAAGAATAATGTACTAATATACTAATTCACCATCATTTTCAAAAGTCTACTAAAACCTATCTGGACCTCTATATAATCATCTAAAAAATGATTGAGTTGTACCAGATGATATTTAGGTTCATATAATACTTAAAATTCTGAGCCTCTATATACTATAATTCCCAGAACAAACTTGTATTAAAAAAATCTGACTTTATATTTCTTAATTTTCATTCGTTTGCTTATTAATTAGGAAAAGAATCATTCTCTTAATTTTAGGCCCATTTAGGAATTTTAAACCATGGACAATAGTTTGATCAATCAATAAATATTTACTAAGTACTTACCATAGACTAAGAACTGTGCTGAGCATGTGACTGTCACTTTATAGCGTAATTTACTGTTTTTCAATGTTTTTCTCCATTAAAAAAAAAAATCTGTCAATCTCTACAATATTTTCCAGTGGGTATTAGGATAAATTAACCTGCCCTTAAAGCACCTTGTAATGGTAAGAAACATCATCTTACATGAAAGTACAGTGATCATCTTGCCAAAAGGCTCTGTAAATCTTCAGGTCCTACACAGAGTTGTGTTATTAACTGGAGCTGTCACTGGAAATTGCAAATTCTTTCTTTAGCTGTGTCTTAGATTTATAACTTCTTTCTATGAACTTATAACAGTTATTCCCAAATTCAAAGAGTATCTCTAGGAAGTATTTTTCCAATTTCCACAATTTTATCTTAGTGCTCCATAGTGTGTATTGCCATGATACGTGGAAGGAGAACCAAATAATGAAACTGATGCTTTGAATGGAAGTACTCAGTGTTCATTGAAAATGGATCCCATCTCCAATTACATCCCAGAAATATGACTGATTCAGATACCTTAGCTGTCAAAACAATTGTATACCAGTTAAATTCACCTCTATTTTCTCTAGAGGCAAAGCAGGCTAAAGAGACTATACCACTTTCCTATTTTATGAAATCTGAAAAATCTTGACTTGCCACTTAGATGTACTTTGGGAGATTATAGAGAAAGATGGGCTGTCTTTGCGGGAGAAACAAAGGGAATTTTTTCCTGTCTAAAATTTCAATTTTAATATGCTGATCCACATGAAATCCTTGTATCATGTATCTGTCTACACATTTCATAAATAATAAAAACTGTTAATGATAACTAATGTATTGAAAGCTTAATATTTTATGTGTATTTAATTCTTACCATAACATTTAAGGTAGACATTATGTCTAATTTTATTAATTCTACCCTCTTTAGTCTTCATTTTTTTTCTTTCATTTTGATGCCACATTTACACAACTTAACCAGTACGTATGGCAAAGCAATCAGCACAGCATTAGGCTGTGAGACTACAACCCATCTTATTTTTACTGAGGAATTACTTCTGCAGATCCTGTGGGGTTCTCTACTTTTTTATTTTGCGGTACGCGGGCCTCTCCCTGCTGTGGCCTCTCCTGTTGCGGAGCACAGGCTTTGGACGCGCAGGCTCAGCGGCCATGGCTCACGGGCCCAGCCGCTCCTCAGCATGTGGGATCCTCCCGGACCAGGGCACGAACCCGTGTCCCCTGCATCACCAGGCGGACTCTCAATCACTGCGCCACCAGGACCTCTATTTTGAAGGGAGTTGTGGCAGCCAGACGCCATTGATCAATAAAGATGTAGACAGACATAAAATATATCAGGGAATAGAACAATTGAAGCTTTCATTGGTCCCGTGGGATGCTATACCCAAAAGAAACTTAAAATACATGCATAGAGAAAAAAATTCCCATTTCCTAGAGTTGCCTTCTGTTTAAATACTAATGTCCTTTTTTGACCCTTGAGGGAATTATAGTTAAAAAGGATGAGGTGACGTAAGTAACAAAGTACCAAGATGTTTGTTAACTTCGTTGACAGTTGAAATATTTACTGATTTCCCTGGCACCTCCTTGGCATAACTCTAAATTAGCCTGCTTATGGGGATTACTGCCACTTTTTTCTTTGCCCTTTTTGTTAGCTATTGGACAGTGGCACTGACCTAATGACCATGCTTTCATGCCTTGTCTACCAAGGCTGATCTGTGGGCTGAGAGAGAAAATGAGAACCCTGTCAGGGAAGGAGTGTCCATAGTTTATTCCATGAGAAGATAAGGGAAGCAGGTGGAATGTTAATTGGGGAAAAAGAAGAAGAAACAACTCTGGATTCATGACACTTTTGTTTTGGCATATGGATTTTCATGAGTTTTCCCCTGTCATCTCACAATCTGTCCCCCATTCCTCTTTTTGGTCTTGTTTTAATTTTTTTTTTTTTTTTTTTTTTTTTGGTTTGCATCATGATTTCTCTCCTCTTCCTTCTCTTCTTCCTCTTCTTCTTCTTCCTCCCTCTCCCCCTCCCCTCTTTCTTCCTCCTTTCACCTTTGCTTCTTCCTCCTCTTCCCCCTCCTCCCTCCCCCTTCTCCCTCCCCCTATCCCTTCCCTCTCCCCATCCCCTCTTTGTCCCTCCTCCATAGAGCTCCTTCCCCTGCTTCCATTTATCTAATATGGACAGTATAATTTGTTCTTTGAACACATTCTCTCCCTCACCCACTTATTTTTAACTTTGCCTTTGCAGTAGACAGAATTCCTTCTATTAAGAACAGGTGAGCCTTAAGCAGAGCATGGAGAATAGTGGGTCTGCTCTGGACAAGAGCTAGAACAAAATTTCTCCAGGGCAGGTAGGCAGATTAATGTGGTTGCTGAATAGTTAATAGCTCAGGGCCCTCTTTTCTTTGAACATAGTCTTGACTTTCCTCCAGGAATTTGGGGTAAGGAACTCTTCCCCACCACTCTATGGAAACAATTTGTTCATATAAGTGAATGCTAAACAAATGTACTCCTTAATTTATTGGTTGTGGGTAAGTAAACAAAGACTCTCTCCAGTAGAGACTTTGATTCCTTTTTTGTATGGATTTTGGTGCTGTGGCAGAGGCATTCATTCTCCATCCTGGGCACAGTGGTGACTGAGATCAGTACTTAAATCTACATTGCTGGAAACATAGACCACACATGTGAGAAACAAGTTACAGAACACTGTGTGAAACAACATGTCAGCAAGTCAAAATCAATTTGGTACACTACAAATTGAAGACAGAACTGCCCCTTACCTGTACTATTTACCACGAAATGGCTTTTTTGAATCAGAAGTATAGTTAGGGTTGCAATAGTTGCATTAGTTAAAGTTAATATCTATTTAAGGGAAGATAACTGAATTTGGCATCAGAAGCGCCATGTTCCAATCTTGTTTAGCTATGAAAATTTTGGTAAGTTAAAAATTTCTACTTGATAATCTATGAAATACAAATAGTAACAGGGTAATACTGAAAAATAAAGTAATTTAAATCTTGGGATCATGTGCAGTATAATAGATAATTTTTAAATAGTAACTTAAGGAGAGATAACAAGTGCAGAGCAACTAAAGGTAATACCAAACCTTCATTCTTCTACACATATTTGGTTTTTTGGGTTTTTTTTTTTGCAGTACACGGGCCTCTCACTGCTGTGGCCTTTCCCGTTGCGGAGCACAGGCTCCAGATGCGCAGGCTCAGTGGCCATGGCTCACGGGCCCAGCCGCTCCGCGGCTTGTGGGATCTTCCTGGACTGGGGCACGAGCCCGTGTCCCCTGCAGGCGGACTCTCAACCACTGCGCCACCAGGGAAGCCCCATATTTGGTTTATATTTAAAGTGTATTTTAATTTTGATGGCCTTTGAAACATAATATAGCATTGTGAAATTGATTTATACTATATATTTACCCAACTTGATGTCATATAGGAAAGTTTATCTAAAATATGGGTAAATATTTGCTTTATTCGGTAAAGTAAGTTATAGCAATCAGGGATTAACTTTTTATAATAAAGAATCCTATCATGAAGCTTTTTATAAAATAGAGAAGACCACTGTTTATTTATTCCTTATATTTTTTTTTTTTACGTTTATGGATCAAATTTTCTCCCAAGTCATTGCAGAGTTAATATTGCAACACCTATAAACAGCTTCATAACAATAAAAAAGTAATTACCAATTGCCACAGAATAGTCTCTTGTTTTAAAGGAAATGGGTTAAGTAATTTTAAATAGCATAAAAAATTGCCATGTGTCATAAATCTTTCCAAAACCTCTGTTCACTTGGCTTCAAACTTTTCAAGAGAATATTTAGACATAGAGATAATGAATAAAACTGATGCCGTACAAGAAAAATCTAGTTAAAATCATTATTGAACATTGGGGGAGGGAAGTGCCTGAAAATCTTCAGACAATCATGTTTAAATGTAGCTAACAATCATTGTGCATTCAGTGTGAAGGTGGCATCCATTCGATCTGTAACAGGGACAGTGCTATACTGTTAGTGGTAAATACCTTGATCTAGTTTCTTAAACATTTCAACTTAAAATAGAAGCATATTTTACATGCAATTCATATACCAGCATCTTTTTTTCCTTTTTTCTTAATTTAAATATAGTTGATTTACAGTATTGTATCTGTTTCAGTGTGCAACATAGATAATTTTTACAGATTATATTCCATTATAGATTATTATAAGACCCTGAGTATAATTCCCTGTGCTATACAGTAAATCCTTGTTGCTTATCTATTTTTTGTATAGTAGTTTGTATCTGTTATTCCCATACCCGTAATTTTTCCCTCCACCCGTAACCATGTTTGTTTTCTATGTCTGTGAGTCTGTTTTTATTTTGTATATACATTCATTTGTATTATTTTTTGATTCCACTTATGAGTGATATCACAGTATTTGTCTCCGACTTATTTCACTAAGCATAATCTTCTCTAGGTCCATCCACATTGCTGCAAATGGCAATATTTCAATCTCTTTTATGGCTAAGTAGTATTCCATTGTACACATATATATCACATTGTACACATATATATCTTATGCCAGTCATCTGTTGATGAGAACTTGGGTTGCTTCCGTGTCTTACTTGTTTTGTAAGTAGTGCTGCTATGAATGTTGAGGTGCATGTATCTATTTGAAATAGCATTTTTGTTTTTTGGGGGATCTATACCCAGGATTGAAATTGCTGGATAAATGGTAGTTCTATTTTTAGTTTTTTAAGGAACCTCCATATTGTTTTCCATAGTGGCTACACCAATTTACATTCCTACCAACAGTATAGAATTGTTCACTTTTCTTCACATCCTCTCCAGCATTTGTTATTTGTAGACTTTTTGATGATTGCCATTCTGACAGGTATGAAGAGATATATCATTGTGATTTTGATTTGCATTTCTCTAATTAGCAATGTTGAACATCTTTTCATGTGTCTGTTAGCCATCTGTATGTCTTCTTTGGAAAAATATCTATTCAAGTCTTCTGCCCATTTTTTGATTGGATTGTTATTTTGATATTGAGTTGTATAAGCTATTTGTAAATTTTGGATATTAACCCTTTGTTGATCCCATTATTTGCAAATATTTTCTCCCATTCCTTAGTTTATCTTTTCCTTTTATTGATGGTTTCCTTTGCAGTGCAAAAGCTTTTAAGTTTGATAAGATCCCATTTGTCTATTTTTGCTTTTATTTTTTTGCCTTAGGAAAAAGATCTAAGAAAATATTGCTATGGTTTATATCAAAGAGCATTTCACCAGTGTTCTCTTCTAGGAGCTTTATGGTGTCATGTCTTACATTTAGGTCTTTAAACCATTGAGTTTATTTTGTATATGGTATGAGGAAATGTTCTAATTTCATTGTTTCACATGTAGCTGTCCAGCTTTCCCAGCACCACTTGTTGAAGAGACTGTCTTTTCTCCATTGTATATTCATGCCTCCTTTGTCATAAATTAACTGATCATAGATCTGTGGGTTTAATTCTTGGCTTTCTGTTCTGTTCCATTGATCTATGTGTCTCTATTTATGCCAATACCATGCTGTTTTGATTACTGTAGCTTTGTAATATAGGCTGAAGTCTGGGAGGGTTTACCTCCAGCTCTTTTCTTTTTTCTCAGGATTGCTTTGGCAATTTGGGTTCTTTTTCTGATTCCATGTAAATTTTAGGATTATTTGTTCTAGTTCCATGAAAAATGTCCTGGGTATTTTGATAGGAATTGCATTAAATCTGTAGATTGCTTTGGGTAGTATGGGGCATTTTAATAATACTGATTCTTCCAATTCAAGAGTATGGGCTATCTTTTCATTTCTTTGAATCATCTTCATTTCCTTTATCAATGTTCTATAGTTTTCACTGCATACTTTATTCCTAGGTATTTTTTGATGCAATTTTAAATGGGATTGTGTTTTTACTTTCTCTTTCTGATATGTTGCATTTCTTTACACTAAAAATTAAATGTTTCTGTATATTTAATCTTATATCCTGCAACATTGCTGAATTTATTTATTAGTTATAATAGATTTTGGGGTAGAGACTTTTGGGTTCTCTTTATAAAGCATCATGTCATCTGCAAATAGTGAGAGTTTTACCTCTTTCTTTCCAGTTTGAATACATTTTTCTTTTTCTTGTCTGATTGCTGTGGCTAGGACTTCCAATACTATGTTAAATATAAGTGGTGAGAGTGGGCATCCTTGTCTTATTCCAGAATTTAGCAGGAAAGCTTTCAGCTTTTCACTGTTGAGTATTATGTTGGCTGTGGGTTTGTTGTAAATGACCTTTATTATGTTGAGATATGTTCCCTCTATACCCACTCTGATGAGAGTTTTATCATGAATGGATGTTGAATTTTGTCAAATGCTTTTTCTGCATCTATAGAGATGATCGTGGTTTTTGTCTTTCCTTTTCTCAATGTGGTATATCTCATTGAATGATCTGGATATGTTGAACCATACTTGTGAACCTGGAATAAATCCAACTTGATCTTGCTGTATGATTTTTTTATGCATTGTTGGATTTGGTTTGGGGTTTTTTTTTTTTGAGGATTTTTGCATCAATATTTATCAAAGATTTTGGCCCAAAATTTCTTTTTTGTAATGTCTTTGTCTTGTTTTGGTATCTGGGTAATGTTGGCCTCATAGAATGAATTTGGGAGTGTCCCCTCCTCTTCAAAGTTTTGGACTAGTTTGAGAAAGATAGGTATAATTTCTTTTTATATGTTTAGTATAATTCTCCAGTAAAGTCAAGTGTCTTTCTTGATAGTACAGTGTTTGAGGAAACTGGCATGGATTTTTTTTAAGAGAACAAAACAGATATAAAGTTGTGCTTAAAAGGAATGGAGGTGTACCAAGGCCTTTATAATTATATACTGAGTTTGTATCCTCTACTGCATGGAAAGTATTTTGTAGTATTTCTTCTCAATAATATTATTTCCTTAGAAATTAGTTTGAAAGCCATAAAAAGGGCTTGTAATAGAGGAACCATGGGGATGTCATTTGTAATTAAGACACTCATGTTTATAATAACATATGTACTTTTAAAAGTTGCCAGGTGTTGAAGCTATTATGCATTGTAGACTATAATTTTTAGTAAGTTTTGGGAAAAAAACATGATAAATATTCTTAAAAAGTTTAATGAAATGAATAGTGGCCAGAGAAAAGTCAATCTGCTTAAAGACTTATTGTGCTAATACTGAAAATGGGCTTATGTCTTCCATGAGATTAGTATTATCACATAGAAAGTATGGGTTGTCCAAGACTATGTGGTGTCAAATTTTTAAGATGTTTTACATATGTAGGATAAAATTGTGGTATAGTACAATATCTGGAAAGATTGTAACACACAATGAACAGGGAACATTTTAATCCGGAATGACTCACCTCCACTTGTATTGTAACCCCCTGAGCACTCCACATGATCAGTGTTCTGGCCTTTAAGTTAGTTGCTAGGAAATTATTATAAGACCAAAATCAACTTTAACTCTGCTGCTGTTGTATCTGCTTTATTGTAACATGTTAACCAAACAGGGTCACTTGCTGCCTGCCTTTGAGGACCTCTGTCCAGAAGGGTCTTTTGCTAAGGCACTGAGATTCATTCCAAAGAGTCAGATGCTGAGCACTCAGACTGATGGCGTGAACCAGGTGTTTAAAATGGAGGCAGTTTGTGCAGTTGAGATCTTGAACGCGATGGCTTTTTCTGTCAGCTGCCGTGATTGACTATGCTACTTGTTTAAGCTGTTCTTTCCCAGAAGGCTCCTTGAGGATTACTTTGTGGTCCTTATTGACACCTTTAAACTTTCAATAGCCATTATACTTACACTTTTCTTTTATCCTGTCATAACATTTTCCATCAGAATTATATTGATTTTTTTGTGAAAAATATAATAATCCTTATAGTGACTGAATTTTTCTATTTCTGCCAGAAAAAAAAAAGCTGTTTAAATGCTTGCACATCTCCCTTAAACTGGTACTATGCATTTAAAATACTTTTGTAATAATAAATACCACACGGACATATGTATCCAGTAAAGGGTTTCCATTTTTATGACACTTGCTTCTCAAGAACAGACACATTCTTTAAAGAAAAAAAAAAGTTTCCAGCTCTGAATTGATTGACATTTGTTTACTTAACTCTCTCCTTTTGAAAGCCTGCACACCTATTTCAACCTTGAACAGTTTCCAACTGTGGTATACTGGAACATTTTTTCATTTATTAAGTTCAGTGTTGCCAACCCAAACAAAGTATAATCAGCGATGATCCGAGCAGACCAAGCTGTCTAGCACCATACAATGTATCTGCATACTAATTTCCAAATTCCCTCACATTTCCAGAGAACTAATGGGATCATTTTCATTCTGTTACAGCAACTCAACAGTTACTGAATCACCATCTGTGTTTTCGTTAACCTGAATCAGATATGAATTCTGTTATTGCAAGGTAGAGCAGCTTGTTTAATGATTCTTAATCTTTTCTTTAATTAAATCATGCAGCCAACCTGAAAAATCTATCTTAATGCAAATTAGGAGTGTTTTTGGCATTCGCTTACAGTAATGCACTAATAAGGTTAATTTATGAAGGTTCTCTTCCAGTCTGTACAGATGATATTTGTTCACTGCATATTTTTAGCATATTGTCCCTTTTTGTAATATTTTAAGTAATAAAAACATAGTTGTTTTTCACTTACACAAATGAGAGATACTGTAAGCAGCATTCTGTTAACCAAAACTAAGTACAAAAAATATAAAGAATTCTAGGTAAAAAGAGAATTCATTTTGTTGAATTTCAAATGCTAATTCTCTGGAAATAACTGTCTCTCTCTAACCATTTTCAGTTTCTTAGATATATGAGAGAACTGAATAATTAGATGAAGACTTCCCTTGAATATTTTTTATCCTTTTGGACATGAGTTAGTAACATAAAAACTAAATAAAATAGCATAAAATAATCCTATCAAAACTTATCAGTTACATACTTATTACCAGTTGCATTTTGATCATTTCAAAATACCTCGTCTACATGATCTTTTCAATTAGGTATCATAATGAATATTTCTTCTAATGCTAAATTCAGTATAAACACACAATCATGGAGCTGGAATAGATTATAAGAAGTAGTTCAGGATAAAAAGAAATAGCAGCTTGTAAGAACAGTGGGATTAAAAGTTAATAAATGAAAGAATAATACTAACCTTACCATTCTAATATTTACCAGCGGGGTTTTCTTCATGATAGAGTTAGCCACTGTATTTACTAGTCCCTTCTAAATCTAGATTTAGCACTTGACTAAAGAACCCCAAAGATGGTTAATTAATGTAGAATAAAAATCATCTGCATAAGTTTGTTATGGTAAGCATACGAATTTGAGAGCCACATACGTGCTAAGCATGTAATGATGTGAATATAAACAAGACACAGCTGTCCTCAAATTCTTTAAAATGTATTGGAAGGATTATTAACTTTGCACTCATAAGGTTTTCTAATGTGATTTCAAGTGGGTGTCAGTATTTCCTGAAGCAATTGTTATCTTCCTTGCATGGTTTGGCCAATTAGCATGATTGTGCTCTAGTTAGATGGTCATTCACTAAGAATGCACTAAACTTTTGAAAGATTATGAATAACTTCTATCCCATATTACACTTTGAAATGTCCTACAGTAGGATGCATTTAACTGGTGAAATGAAAACTATATAACATGTTTTTTGTTTTGACCTCATCATCTATCTCCATGCTATTTAGACTCAATTCCTAAATGGTTGTCTGATTAAATATATTTTTATATTACAACCTGTTTCTTTAGAACATAATTGGGTATAGGTTATTTCAAAAACAAAATTTCCTTATTTGTTACTTAGGTGGAAAATTAAGGTTTAAGTTTTTTTTAAAAAATACCTTTTAGGTGATTGCATTATGGAATTCTGTAGTATGAGTATGTCATCCATCCCCCAAAGCACTGGGACATAGTGTAAGTAAAAGATGAGTGCTATGGCCTTAACAAAAGTAATAAATTGTAGAATATATTACTTTGGTTATGACCAGGCCCCTAAGCTTACCTTCTTTCTCTATAGTATAAATATATGCAAATTTTGACCTGTGGCTTTATATCTCCTAGACTCTGAAAAGATAAAAACAAGCTGATTAATGAAGTAACAAATATATTATTACCTTTAACTTCCAAAGTCCATTATGGCTGTTGACTATATTTATTATACCTCTAGGTAAAATTCAGTCCAGAGGGAACTGGGCCCAACAGAAAGCATCAGTCATTTAGAGAATAATTATATAGCTTAATTATAATTAGAAGCAAAGCAAGACACTGGTGTTCAATTGCCACGAGCAAGTGGGATAAAGTATTTGAAATACTTTGGGTCAGAGATTAGAAGATACATTAAAGATGTTCTTTGGCATGAGTGAGATCCTCATGTTTGAAACCAGATGACACAGAAATAGTTTTATCTAGCAAATTGGTAACTTACATTGCCTTGTTATTTCTTTGAGGCAGAATCTATAAAATACTGAATTATTACCTTACAGCAAACTGCTATTTTAAGAATTTTAAACTAATATTGACTGCTGTCAGATCAGTTTCTAGATTTGACTTAAGAAGTAAATATAAACCGAGGTGAAAGCAAGGTCAGCTCAATATTTATCTTGCAAATCAATAGCTTTTGATACTAACAAAAAATGAAGCTCAGTAAATGTATGTAGTTGATAGGAAGAGAAAAACGTCTGATCAAAAAGTTTGTAATTTTGAAATTTCCTAAGCAAATTTGACTTGCCAGTTTTAAATATTATGGGATCTTATTATACTGTGAGGGTATATGGAAGAAAATAATTCTACATAGTAGTCCTGAGAACCTAACCTCTATACTAGACAATGGCAATGTTCCTGTCTCCGTAAGACACATTTTTCAATCGTACACTATCAAAGTTCTTCATTTTAGCTTTTATTTATCTGCCTCAGAGACAAAGAAACAAATGAGAGAATGTTTGATGCTGAAGAGAAATTTTGTTCAATTTTTGACCCAACATCACTTGAAATGTGATTCCTAAGCATGAACTATAATTGCTTGGTTTACTAGTATCTTCTTCATCTTTAAAGCTCCCGTGTGCTCCAAGGTACCAGTCTGTCGTAGTTCATTCAGGCTGCTATAACAAAGTATCATAGACTGGGTAGCTTATAAAGAACAGAAACTTATTTCTCATGGTTCTGGAGGATAGAAATCTGAGATCAGGGTGCCAGCATGGTTGGGTGAGGGCCCTTTTCCAGTTTGCAGACTTCTCATTGAATCCTTACAGGGTGGAAGTGGGCAGGGGAGCTCTCTATGGTCTCCTTTATAAGGACATCAATCTCATGACCTAATCACCCCCAAAGCTTCCCATTGACTAATATCATCACATTGTGCATTAGGATTTCAACATACGAATTTTGGGGGAACATAAACATTCAGAATGTAGCACTTGCATACTGTAACACAAAATATGTTTTTAAATTTTTTATTTTTATACAATTTTAAAGATTACTTTCCATTTACAGTTATTACAAAATATTGGCTATATTCCCTGTGTTATACAGTACATTCTTGAGCCTATCTTATACCCAAGAGTTTGTATCTCCCACTCCCCACTTGCCCCTGCCACTAGTAATCACTAGTTTTTTCTTATATCTGTGCATATGCTTCTTTTTTGTCATATTCACTAGTTTGTTGTATTTTTTAAATTCCACATATAAATGATATGATACAGTATTTGTCCTTCTCTTTCTGAATTATTTCACTTAGCATAATGCCCTCCAAATCCAGCCATGTTGCTGCAAATTGCAGAATTTCGTTCTTCATTTATGCTGAGTAGTATTCCATTGTGTGTGTGTGTGTGTGATATATATACACACATATATATATTTATATTATATAAATATAAATATAGTTATATTTATATATATATGTAGATCACATCTCCTTTATTCATTCATCTGTTGATGGACACTTAGGTTGTTTCCATATCTTGGCAATTGTAAGTAATGCTGCTATGAGCATTGGGGTGCATGTATCTTTTCAAATTTTTGTTTTTTTTCAGATATATACCCAGGAGTGGAATTGCTGGGTCATGTGGTAGTTCTATTTTTAGTTTTTTGAGAAACTTACATACTGTTTTCCACAGTGGCTGCACCAATTTACATTCCCACCAACAGTGTACAAGTGTTCTTTTCTCCACGTACTCGCCAACATTTGTCATTTGGGTTGTTTTTGATGATAGTCATTCTGACAGGTGTGAGTTGGTATCTCATTGTGGATTTCATGTGCATGTCCTTGATGATTAGTGATGTTGAGCAATCTTTCTATGTGCCTGTCGGCCATCTGCGTTTCCACTTTGGAAACAATGTCTATTCATTTCTATTTTTAATTGGGTTTATTTTTTCAATATTGAGTTATATGAACTGTTTACACATTTTGGGTATCAACACCTTGTTTGTTGCATCATTTAGAAATATTTTCTCCCATTTGGTATGTTGTCTTTTCAGTTTTGTCGATGGTTTCCTTTGCTGTGCAAAAGCTTTTATTATTTTTATTATCTATTTTTTTATATTTTAATTTTATTGAAGTATAGTTGATTTACAATGTTGTTAGTTTCAGGTGTACAGCAAAGTGACTCAGTTTTACATATATATTCATTCTTTTATAGATTCTTTTCTCATATAGGTTATCACAGAATATTAAGTATAGTTCCCTGTGCTACCCAGTAGGTCCTTGTTGGTTATCTACCTTACATGTAGTAGTATGTGTATATTCATCCCAAGCTCCTGATTTATCCTTCCCCCACACCACATTTCCCCTTTGGTAGCCATAAGTTTGTTTTCAATATCTGTAAGTCTGTTTCTATTTTGTAAATAAGTTCATTTGTGTATTTTTTAAAATTAGATTCCACATATGAGTGATATTATATTTATCTTTGACTGACTTCACTTCATATGATAATCTCTTGGTTCATCCATGTTGCTGCAAATGGCATTATTTCATTCTTTTTTATGGCTGAGTAATATTCCATTGTATATAGGTACCACAACTTTTTTATCCATTCCTCTGTTGATAGACATTTAGGTTGCTTCCATGGTTTGGTTATTGTAAATAGTGCTACAATGAACACTGGGGTGTGTGTTATCTTTTTGGGTTACAGTTTTCTCCAGATATATGCCCAGGAGTGGGATTGCTGTATCATATGGTAGCTCTATTTTTAGTTTTTTAAGGAACCTTCATACTGTCCTCCATAGTAGTTTTACCAATTTACATTCCCACCAACAGTGTAGGAGGGTTTCCTTTTCTTCACACCCTCTCCAGCATTTATTGTTGGTAGACTTTTTGATGATGGCCATTCTGACTGGTATGAGGAGATACCTCATTGTAGTTTTGATTTGCATTTCTCTGATAATTAGTGACTTTGATCATCTTTTCATGTGTCTGTTGGCCATCTGGATATCTCTTTTGGAGAAGTGTCTATTTAGGTCTTCTGCCCATTTTTTGATTAGGTTGTTTTTTCACATAGTTGTTTCACATAGTTGTTTCACATAGTGCCGCATGAACTGTTTGTACATTTGGGAGATTAATCCCTTGTCTGTTGCTTCATTTGCAGATATTTTTTCCCATTCTGTTGATTGCCTTTTTGCTTTATGGTTTCTTTCACTGTGCAGAAGTTTTAAGTTTTATTAGGTCCCATTTGTTTATTTTTGTTTTTATTTTGATTACTCTAGGAGATGCATCAGAAAAGATATTGCTGTGATTTATGTCAAAGAGTGTTCTTCCTATGTTTTCCTCTAAGAGTTTTATGGTGTCCAGCCTTACATTTAGTTCTTTGATCCATTTTTAGTTTATTTTTATGTATGGTGTTAGAGAATATTCTAATTTTTTTTTTTACATGTAGCTGTCCAGTTTCCCCAGCACCACTTATTGCAGAGACTGTCTTTTTTCCATTGTATATTCTTGCCTCCTTTGTCATAAATTAATTGACCATAAGTGCATGAGTTTATTTCTGGGCTTTCTATCCTGTTCCATTGATCTATATTTCTGTTTTTGTGCCAGTACCATACTTTTTGATTACAGTAGCTTTGTAGTATAGTCTGAAGTCAGGGAGTCTGATTCCTCCCTCTCCATTTACTTTCTCAGGATTGCTTTGGCTATTCAGGGTCTTTTGTGTTTCAATATAAATTTTAAAGTTTTTTATTCTAGTTCTGTGAAAATTGCCATTGGTAATTTGTTACGGATTGCATTGAATCTGTAGATTGCCTTGGGTAGTGTAGTCATTTTAACAATATTGATTCTTCCAAGAACATGGTGTATCCTTCCACTTGTTTGTGTTATCTTTGATTTCTTTCATCAGTGTCAGAGTACTGTTCTTTTGTCTCCTTAGGTAGGTTTATTCCTAGGTATTTTATGCTTTTTGATGCAGTGGTAGATTAGATTGTTTCCTTAATTTCTCTTTCTGATCTTTTGCTGTTAGTGTAGAAATGAAACAGATTTCTGAGTATTAATTTTGTATCCTGCAACTTCATCAAATTCATTGATGAACTCTAGTAGTTTTCTGGTAGCATCTTAAAGATTTTCTGTGTATGGTATGTTATCTGCAAATAGTAACAGTTCTACTTCTTCTTTTCTAATTTAGATTTCTTTTATTTCTTTTTTAGATTTCTTTTTTTTCTCTAATTATTGTGGCTAGGACTTCCAAAACTATGTTGAATAAAAGTGGTGACAATGGATATCATTTTCTTTTTCCTGATCTTAGAGGGAATGCTTTCAGCTTTTCACCATTGAGAATGATGTTAGCTGTAGGTTTGTTATATATGACCTTTATTATATTGAGGTAGGTTTCCTCTATTCCCACTTTCTGGAGAGCTTTTATCATGCTGAATTTTGTCAAAAGCTTTTTCTGCATCTATTGAGATGATCATATGATTTTTATTCTTCAGTTTGTTAATGTGGTGTTTCACACTGATTGATTTGTGGATACTGAAGAATCCTTGCATCCCTGGGATAAATCCCGCTTGATCATGGTGTATGATCCTTTTAATGTATTGTTGGAGTTGGTTTGCTAGTATTTTGTTCAGTATTTTTGCATCTATGTTCATCTGTGATATTGGCCAGTAATTTTAACTTTAACTAGGACCCATTTATTTTTCTTTTATTTCTTTAGGAGACAGAGCCAAAAAAATATTGCTACAATTTACGGCAAAGAGTGTTCTGCCTATGTTTTTCTCTAGTATTATAGTATCTTCACTAATGTTTAATTAGTGAGCAGATCTGTTATTCCCCCATAATGCCTGACTTCAGATTCTTGAGACTTCTCAATCCCTCAACTCAGTTTGATATAATAAAAAGGTGGTCCAGTATCTATGGAAGACCACATATGGGTAGGAGACATAAATGAAGAATTCACAAAACCTATGATCTCTGCCCTGCAGGTTCTTGCTTCATCAAATGTGAAATGGTAGAGCATACTAGACATTGAAGAATATTTAGAAAGCATGTGTAGTTATATTTAGAAAGCATGTGTAGTTAATTAGGGATTGTTAAATTGCAAAAATATGTGCATAAGGCCCAGGGATATGAAGTATGGTCGCATCAGGGGAGACTGTTGGAGCCCTAAATAAAATGAATTACTGAGTAGGGCATAGACCTATATTCCAATATGTGTAAAGTGAACAAACAAAACCCAAGAGAACAGAAAAGATCAATGAGTCATTCATTATCTTTGTCAGAACATTTTATTCAATGAATATTTTGATTAGAAAGTTATCACAGAAAAATTCTTGCAGACAAATCTACAAAATCTTATAAAGTCAAAGCTGGAATATGACCTTCATTATTACAGATTGTCATGCTTTTTTCCCAGCCAACGGGAAATTTGTCTTTGTCTCAAACCTAGTGTCTTAACTAAGCTCTTCTCTTTACATGTATTTCTTTAAGCATTTGGAGGGCAAAGAGTATGACTTTTATATCACCTTCATTGCCAAGGAAAATAGTTTGCACATAGTCGGTCCTTATTCAACAAATGTTGTTGGTCAAATCAAGCTTCAATGAAAAATCTCATTTTTGTAAAACATCAGTACTGTCTTCAACTAGAATTGGCTGTTAATGGATTCCCTGGCAAAATGTTCCATTACCTATCTGTCTATGAAAAAAGATGCTGCTGCATTTCTTAACGTAAAAATCAAATGAGTTTAACCAACTTTTGTGTTCCCATGGCATTTTACATATGACTCCAATATAACATACATCACAGTTTAAAGAAATGTTTATCCACTTGCTATACTAGATTATGCTCTTCTCAAGAGAATGGACTATATTTTCTTTTCTTGGCATCAATGGAAGGATCTGTGTTAGATCCTATGTATCGGTGACTCAATAGTTGTTGAATTAGAATCCTTAAAGAGAAAATTGTGATAAATTAGTTATTATAATGAAACAAGTTGTACCAAATGAGGAGGAAAAACTTTTTGGACAGCTTCTCTTTGCTGTGAAGACACCTACTTAATTTGTCAAAAGTAGGAGGAAAGGATAGAAGACTGTAAATTCCTCTGTTTTTAATTTGTCCTCTTATTTTGTTCTGATTGGCAAATTTATCAGGGTCTTTTGCACATAGCCTGTAAACCTATGAGAATTTATGTACTTAAAAGTAAATTAGCTAAGTGAAAAACTCTATATTTTAATGTGAGTGCTAGTATCTTTGAAGTACATGCTTATTTGAATAATCCAAACATAAACTAATGGGGTTTAAATGTATTTTTAAAAAGAACACAGCAAAGAAGACACTGGTAAGTGTCAGCAGGGAGGGAGGACCAGGAAGAAGACAACCATTTCAAGGTATAGAAGTTGATTGTTAACTTGACAGCCAGTTCTAATCTACAACATCGAAATGCTTCTTCGAAACTTGGGAGCTATGCTTTATTGAGACAAGGATTGTGTGTTTCTCAAAATGTGGTCTATGGGTAGGGTGACCGTATTATCATCCAAACCCAAACACGTTCAAGAGTTAAAGGGGGCACTTTTAATGTTTACTACTAGTATTAAGAACAATGCTGGGGTAATCTAGTCCAGTTGGGATAGATCATCACCCTGAGTGGACCACTTATATTGGAATTTTCTAGGGTCTTATGTGAATTCTGGGCTGTAGTCTTTTGCTCTACACCACAAATGCCTCCTGGTGACTCTCCCTTCCCCCACAAAAATGTGGGAATGAAACAGGTGGGATTTTTTTAAAGAATGGTAACATTTTTATTTATTTATTTTTGGCTGTGTTGGGTCGTCTTTTCTGTGCAAGGGCTTTCTCTAGTTGCGGCAAGCAGGGGGCACTCTTTATCGTGGTGCACAGGCCTCTCACTATCATGGCCTCTTTTGTTGCGGAGCACAGGCTCGGTAGTTGTGGCTCAGGGGCCTAGTTGCTCCACAGCATGTGGGATCTTCCCAGACCAGGGCTCGAACCCATGTCCCCTGCATTGGCAGGCAGATTCTCAACCACTGTGCCACCAGGGAGCCCCAGGTGGGATTTTAATAAACTGTTATCACTTTCAATCCTAGGATCCCCAAAACAATAACTATAAATTGGAAAGAGTTTCTCTCCTTAAAAAAATGAGGAAAGGGCTAACCTGGTGGTGCAGTGGTTGAGAATCCACCTGCCAATGCAGGGGACACGGGTTCGTGCCCCAGTCCGGGAAGATCCCACATGCCGCAGAGTGGCTGGGCCCGTGAGCCATGACCGCTGAGCCTGTGCTTCGCAACAGGAGAGGCCACAACAGTGATACGCCCGTGTACGGCAAAAAAAAAAAATGAGGAAAAATATGAAGAATCTTGAAAGCAAGTATTTTAAAGCAAGTATTTTAAAAATCACATTTTTAACTGAAAATATTTTAAGATCACAATATTTTAACTTAAAGTACATTCAAATAGATTCACAAAAAGTCCTTTTCTCAGAAAATATATAATTATTCTCAGAAAAAAAGTTTCAAACTCTGACGTATCCATCACTCACTACAGTGAATTCTAGCCTGTAAAAGGCAGAGCACAACATTGACCAGAACCCAAGAAGAAATCATTTATATTCAACTTTTCCAAAACATGACACTTTTATTGTGCTTTTTTCTAAAGAATGCTTATCTGCCAAGAAATGAGCAAGGGCAGGAACAACCAACTATAACAAGAGAAAGGTGGTTTTTTCAGCATCACTTGTGATATATGCAGATTTATATATTTAAAATTAAAACATTAAAATTATAGCTTAAATGTTTAAATATTTGACCTAAAATAAAAGAAATAGATTTACCAGTTGTAGTTTCTCAAAGCTGAAAGGACTCCTCATCTAGAACAAAAAAGGCACCATTTGTTTGATAGATATCATTTTGATGAATTATTAATTTTATCACAGCTAAGATGACAGCTAATATTAGAACATTGAATTATTAATTTTCAAATGTGCAATAAAAAAAGCAGAATAAACATAAACTGAGGTGTGTTTTACATATGGGTTACATTGCTTATATATCCTATTTAAGAAAAATACCAAAGGAAACAGAAGGAATTAAAAATCTTGTCAACACTTCTGATGAATTCTTTTACTCAGTACTTTCTATGCCACTTTAAAATACACAACATTATGTATTGTCTGATAATACATGTGATTACTGAACACTAAAGTTATACATTATCCATACTGCAAGTCATCTTTGTGCAGTTCCAAGCAGGATAGTTAAATTACAAAGTGCTAATAAGAGTGAGAAACATTGTGGTCTTAAAGAATTCACCTCTAATCCTTCCTGGATTATTTTATTGAGACATGAAAACTATTTCTTCAGAATAGCTTCCAGTCATTTTTTTAGCCATTATGTTTTTGTCATAACAATTATTCCTGTTATTTCATAGAATAAAACTCAGAGAAGTCCCAGTTTTCCTCAACTGTATATACTTGAAGTTTCAGTCCAAAAATGAGGATAGTATCTAAACAGCTCTATCACACTAGGGGCCAGTGGTGTGTCCTTCAGATTTCTTCTCATAAACATCCACTGAACTCTTGAGCCTTCAAAGCCTTAACACTCGACTCCTGAATAAGAAAGTGTTTCCAGGTGTTGGTGTCATACATACTCCAGCAGTGTATAATGGAACCACTGCTCAGAACAAAGGGACAGTTACAGGAGATGGAGGAGGGGCTGTAGACTGATGGATATTTTTAGGACATAATTCCCTGTCAGAAGAAAGAAACCAGTTGTTCATCCCAGAGTTAACAAGGATTTAATCTGGATAAAGGATAAGTTTACATCCATTAAAATATATTTTTAATTATGCTATTTACTGTTGAGGCACATGGAACAGGGAGTACAAAAAAGAAGATGGAGTACCACAATAAACTTTTTTTCTTTTCAGTGAAGTAGGACCCCAGGTAGGAAATTATATGACTTATAGATAGCTTATCTATAATTTAGACAAAAATTTTAGCCAGAAATGCTTCTGTGATAATATTCAAATCAATAATGTTTAATCACTATTTTTACACTCCATCATTGCTTATATATGCCCCCACTGAAGGTTCTGTGTAACCTGCTAGATTATTAATTATATTATTTTATCGAATTAAAACATATGCTTTACATGTTATAATACATATCAAGTGACAAACTTACTAATCTAGTTCATACATGAAATAAGAATTAGCCTCTGTGTTCTAAGCCGTCTCACTCTCATCAACTCTGTAAAATAGATATTATAGATGCATCTATTTTTAAAAGATTAAATAACTTGCCCAATATGGCATAACTGGTAAGAATTCAATTCAAATCTGAATTCAAATGTGTATCTGTGTGGATTCAAATCTCTTCTATTTCAGATAATACAGCTCTCTCTTAAAAATTCACAATGTATGTTAAACTATTAAATTGTCTGCAAACTCAATATTGTGTAAGTTAACTTAGCATTTGCTTTATTGGCTTTACATAATTTACTGAGTCCTCATAACAACCCCTGAGCTTTGTACTATTATTACTTCACTTTTACTTGAAAGGGGGCTGAGACATGAGAAGTGAAGTAAATTGCCGGTCACAAATAGAACTGGACTTTGAACTCAGGATGGTGACTCTCTCAATTGTGGTGTGGTATTATGCTCATGTGATAGAATATATTGATATAGGCATATATAACACTACATTCTAAACTGAAAATATTGAAGATTACAGGTAAGAAACTAACAGGCTTTGTGGCTCTTGGATTCATCAGGAAGACAAGATTTCAGTTACTTCCTTAAACAATTGAGAGTTAAGTCAGCTCCCTTCTAGAATGTGGTGGGTTCTCCTTTCTTCCAGAAAACACCCAGCTTTGAGACTCAGATCATCTGACTATCTCACCCAGTACCCCTCCATGTTATAGGTTTTTTTGTTTTTTGTTTTAACAGATGAAATGGGTCCCTCTCCCTCCTTGCTTAAAAGTTTAATTTGTAAGCTTGTCATTTTTTTCAATAACACTCCTGATGTAATTTCTGAGGATTTCAGTATCCACATAGTCATAGATGATCCTACTGATACCCTAGTGTCTCCATGTCTTGAGCTCCCTTCCAATGATTTTGGCCTCTGCCTTTTTTCAGTCACCCACTCCTAACGTCGTATGTTAGACCTTGCTGTTACCAATAACTCAACTCTTTCCATAATACCAATTCAGAATCTCTCACTCTTGCAGCACCATGGCATAGACTTACAGCTAGTTTCTCAACTCCAACTTCTTCGACACATTCAAACATCCCACCATGTTTTCATTTTTCCTCACGCCCCTAAATCCTTATTATCATATCTGGCTTAATTCCATGGCCCATTATCATAATCATTTCCTTACATATATTCTCATTTCTCTTGCCCTCTTCTCTCCTCCTGGCACTTAATTGGCAAAGCCTCAATCTTAATTAATTTAAACTCAAGTGGGCCCTTAATGTTGTCAGGCAATCACACTACTTTCCTCTAGTGCTTTCATTCTTTCACATTCCTAAATGACTATTTATTTTGCTCAGTTTTCAGCAACTCATCCTCCATCATCACTCACCTAGATAACAACCTTGCTTCCTATTTTAGTGCAAGAACTGAAGCAATTGGAAAAGACCTCCTGGGACTCTGACTGCCATATTTATTCACCCACCCCCATCTACTCAATGTTTCCTCTTCTTTCTATGCTCTTGGCTAAGGCCAGACCCTTTACTTATGCATTAGATCTCATACCTTCTTGTATAATGAAGGATCTCACACCACCAGTTCTCTCCTCTTTTTAATCATGAACTTTTCCTCAGCATTCTGGATCATTTCTGATAACATACAAACATGCACTTAATTGCCCACAATTTTATCTAAAAACAAGTGAATGCTTCTTTTTATTTTGCCCTATAACTACTAGTCCCTTTCTCTATTTTTCTTTACAGCAAAACTCACCAAAAAGGTGTCTATATTCGCTGCCTCCAATGTTTCTTTTTCTTTGAACCCACTCCAATCAGGCTTTAACAGCCACCTTTCTACCAGAACTGGAAATCAATGACCTTCAGACCCAAATCTGACAGCTAATTTTTAGATCTCACTTTATTGAACCTATCATTGGCAACAGACATTATGGGTCATGATATTTTCCTTGAAACACTTTCTTCATTTGACTTGCAGAGTGTCACATCTGCTAGTTTTTCTCCTACCTTAATCGTTGCTTTCCTTCTGTTTACTGTGTTGATTTTTCATCTTCTTCAAGCCTTCTTTTTGAACCTCTCTGTTTTCACCTAAGCTTTCTCAAGACTTATGGCTTCCAATATTATGAATAGGCTATATATCACCAAATGTTTATGTCCATCCAAGACCTGTCCCATGTATTGCATACTAATAAATCCAACTGCATAGTGCTTACCTGTCCTTAAATATCTAGTAGGCAAGTCAAATTTAACAAATCCAAATACAATTCTTCATCATCTCCCAGAAAACGTCTACACTCTTCATCATCTCTATTATGGACATTTAGTTCTTCCTATTGCCTAGGCCAAATATCTTAAAGTCAATCTTGATTTCTCCCCTTTTCTTTTCACTCCACATCAAATCAGTAAGCATATCCTGTTAGTGCTATATTCAAAATATATCCAGATTACAACCACTTCCATTGTAAGGCTTCTAGTCTAAACCCTATCTGTTCACACACATATTATTGCAATAGCCTCCAAACTGATTTTCCTTCCTTTGTTCTTATTTCATATAGTAGAAATGGCTAGGTTTATGTGTGTTTTACTTGCAGGTGAATGCCCAACCAAGAACTAAATTTCCCTGACTCCTAGCAAATAGGTGGAGCCATGTGGATAATTCTAGCCCATGGAAGGCAAGGTTATAAATTATGCAGTACTCATTTCTTATGCTCGCTTCCTCTTCTCCAGAAACCGTGGAGTCTTTTTGCAGAAGACCCTTCCATTGCAAGATGGAAAGAATATGGACCCCTGTGTCACTAATTGGAAGAGAGTCATCAAGAAACCTGCCCACCCAGAAACATCCACATTGGGTTTTGTTATGAATGACAAACATGTATTTTATTAAGCCCCTGAGATTTGGGGGTTTGTTACATCATTTATACTATCTAACTTACACATTTTCTACATCCTATTTTTCACCAAGCTGTCAGAATGAACCTATTAAAACATAGGTCAAATTGCATCACTCTCTTGCTCCTTACTTTACTCAATCACACAGGCCTCCTAGCTGTTCCTGGAATGCACCAAGCACTACTTCACTGCAAGACTTTTACTTGCTCTTTTCTGTGCATGGAGTACTCTGCACCTAATTCTTTATATGCCTGCTCTCTCATCTCTTTAGTCAATCTCTTCGTGAGGCTTTTCCTTGACCTACTTATTTAAAATGGAATCTTTCACTCTGACAACTTATATTACCCTTCTTGTTTGAACTTTCTCCAGAAGAGTTACTATCTCACACACAATATTTTTTGTTGTTTTATGTTTTGTCTGCTTGAATCCCAGCACTTAGAACTGTGTCTAGAACATTCCAGGAACCCAGTAAATATTTGTTAAAGGATAAATTAGTTGAACCAATGAATTCTATATTTTTCATTTTTTCAAGCATTTAACATTTATTGACTTCAATACATTTGGGGTTCTTTGGCCTAGAGAACCCTAACCCACTCACATATACACATCCCATCCTTTTATCACACCCGTCTTTCCGGTATCAATTTAGATATCACTTCCTAAAGCCAGAACCCCAATTTTCTTCTACTGATACCTCTCTTCCATTACCTTTCCTGCTCTGCTCATCTGTTATCACAGAAGTTTTCATATGGTAATATACAATAGCCTATCTGTCTGTATTCCCAACTATATTTACTTTCCATGAGAGCAGAGATCATAACTGTGGTTCAGTCTTGCATCTCCACCATCTATTGCAGTTTATGGTTCATAAAGTAATAACTCATTAAACTTTCTTGAATTCAGAAGACTTATAGTAAAACTATTTGGATTGGCAATTTAGAGATTTCTGATAATTATGGATTATGGTTTCATGGTATGAAGAGTGGTAGGAAGAAGCCAGAAGATTGAAGAATAAGTTTTTAGAGAAGAGTAGAAGCCATTTTAAGTTTTTATGGCCCAAGGCATGAATCAAGGATGATTTTCTGGCACCAAGTGTTTACAGTGATGCAAGGAGTGTGTGGGCCAAGGGCCTTGAGAAGAGAGTATATTTTAACAAAGTACATGTGTCTGTACTTCTTTTTTCTTTTTTTGTTTTGTTCTGTTTTGCCATGCCCTGCAGCATGTGGGATCTTAGTTCCCCGAGCAGGAATCGAACCCATGCCCCATCCCATGGAAGCACGGAGTCTTAACCACTGGACCACCAGGGAGGTCCCCTGTCTATACTTCTTAAAGACAAGTTGAACCCAATATCAAGCCCTGGAAACAATCTTCCTGGTACTTCTTACTCTGAAAACTGAGTTGGTTATCCAGATTTGTTCATGTAGCTTGCAAAATTATTTTTCAACAAATACTCCTTTCTTATACCCATCCCCAGCTTAATACTATGGTGGGTAGAATGTACTTTCCCACTCCTTGACTTAAATTGGATATTAGAGAATAGTATGGTGTGACCCTTGAAATATGCTTATACTGTAGAGCTTGTGTTCTCACACTCCTGTATTTCAGTATGAAGGGAAATGCCTTAAATATGTATTACTGCCAGTCCAAAGAAGACAAGAGAGATGTGAAGTAGACCTGAACCTAACCTACATATTGGAGCCAAGTCCAACTTATCCTAGCCAAGATCAGCCCAACTTTAGAGATCTGCAGACTATGACAGAAGTAAGTCACTGAGTTTTGGGATGGTTTTAATACATAATTATTGTAAAAAGAACTAATTTATAGAGAACTGTCCTTTTCCCAAACATTTTGAAAAGAATTGGGACCAGGACAGGGAAGAGGTTCTACTTTTATAACCCTAATGAAAATACTAGAAGTTTTACTGTCCTTTATGCTAAATCATTGAGGAATGGGGAAAATGTTGGAATAAATCACCTATTGAGTCTCGAACTTTTATAAAACTCTCTTAGATATCCCTTCCATAAAATTGTTACAATCTTCATATACATTAAAATGGCAAATGAGGTTTCCACTTAAAATATAAATTCAAATGTTTCCAGTTGTGACCAAAACCCGCATGTATCCTTTGGAACTGGGGATCAACAGAATGAAACCACTTACTTGGAGCTTATAAATGTTGCCAGTTCCTGAAGCTGCTGACTGCATTCTGGGAGTTTAGGGATGTTTTAGGATAATAGCTAACTGCATGGAAAATTGATAGGTAAAGACTAAACTTCTTTCAAACATGATACAGTCTTAGAGCAGCCCATCCTTTATTGCCTCAGACGCATTCAGCACAACATTTTTGCAGCCGAGGTATCTTTGGCCACACAAAGCAGGATGTTATTCTCTTATATCTGCTGCCAGAGGGACTGGAAGAGCAACAGCCTTAAAGGAAGTGTAAACATCTTTCATTTAGCTAAATGGAGTGTGAACTAGAGTTGCAATATTAAAGAAGGAGCCAAAATAGACAAACATACACATACACGCATGCACATGCGCGAACACACACACACAGTCATCTCCTGGCTCTCTCTTTTGAGTCTATGAGAACTCAAACACAATTCTATCAGTCTTTTTATACGGTATAAAGCATACCTTATTGGAATTTATTCTTGCTATGTAATTGATTTTAAAATAGCAAACATTTATATAGCTCTTGCTATATGTGAGCCACTGTCCTAAGCATTTTATTAATATTAATTCACATTATTTTAAAAATCTATAAGGAAGGTAATTTTATTATCTTCATATGACTCATGGTATAACTATATCACAGAGAACTTAAGTGATTTGCCCAACATTACCCAGTACATGGTGGAAGTGAATTTTGATTCTGCAATCTATGTTCAAAAGTCTGAGAGAAGGCTGAATCAATATGGTGGAAGAGGAAGACATGGAGCTCACCTCCCCCTACAAACACATGAAAACTACATCTACATGTGGAATAATTCTCACAGAAAACTAACTGGAAACTGGCAAAGAACTCCTATACAACAAAAGCTGCAAAAAAGTTTTCCATGTAACTGGGTAGGATGGAAAAAAGGCAAAGTGTTGGGACTTGCACCCTGAGAAGGATCCGTAAGGAAAAGAAGGTCCACTCAGGCAGACCCTCACCCTGGGGGAGCCACAGACTGGGCATCCCAGTCCTAAGGTCCTACACAGAGGATACAAGCTCCCCTGTCTGCTGGGAGAAACACTGAGACAGATGGGACTGGAAAAGCCTAGACTCCACTCACAAACAGTGTACAGTTGCACACGAACAGTGTGCAGCTTGTCAACAAACGGCAAAAAGAGCTCTGTACTGGCAGCTGGCTGCCACCTAGAGGTGCTCCCCAATCTGAGTGGGGTGTGGGATCTAGGCCCTGGGTCCTGGGAAAAGACTTGGTCTAGCTATGCAGAGATAGCCCAGGGGCCTGGGGTGTGGTCCAGGTGGAGCAAGCTGCGACCATTGTCAGCACTTATCCAAACAGCACCACAGTAACCACTGTGACCAGCACACCAAGGTCCCTTGTTCCCAACTGAGTGAATGCTCTGGCCAAACCCACTCCATGCCACAGCTTGGCCCTGGATCTGGGGCAGACAGGCCCTGGGAAAAGACTCAATCTAGGGATACAGGGATGGCCCAGGGTGTGGGATGATGACAACCATTGTTGGTGCTTACTCAAGGAGCACCTTGGGAACCACCATGTCAGCAAGCCACAGTCCTACTCCTAGGTGAGCAAATGCTCTGGCCCCGCAAACTCCATGCTGCAGCTTGGCACTGGAACTTGTACAGACAGATTTTGGGACAAGACTCAGTCTAGGGATTCAGAGGAGGCTTGGGGGACTCTGGGGTATGATCCAGGCAGGGCACTGGCAGCAAACTTTGGTGGTAGCTCAATCAGTGCCAACATGATTGGCACTGACCTCTGACAGCACCACAGCCACCTCAATTCCTGCAGCCACAACACACTGACCCCCAACCCCAGCCTAATATATGATCTTGCCCTGCCCACTTCACACCACAAACTTGCTCTAGATCTAGGGTGCCCATAACAGGGGAAGAGACCCAACCTTGGGCTGCATCTGAGCTGAGCCATGGACACCTATACATGTAGAAAATCAGGGCTCTGAGTGCACAAATCTCACTTCAGTACTCCCCTTCTCTGAGGCAAAATATACATTCAATGAGAACAGAGCTTGTTCAATCCCAATCCTCAGGGCTTCTGCTCAGGCAACTGGGGAGCAGTGGCAGGGCAGTGACCATCACAGAACAGAGAGGAAGTCCACCTGACACCCTGTGAAGACTTTAGATCCTCCAGTACTAACTACAACCCCTATCAAGTTGAAAGCGACCAGCACACCCTGAAGAAAGACAAGGTTGGGATCCACATCAAAAACAGCCCTTGCACCAAAGACACTGGATACACACAGTCTACATAGGGATGCTCCCACATAAAAATACCCCTTCAAGAACACAACAGATAACTATTTCTCCTAAATTCATAAAGACAGAGAAAGTTAAGTAAAATAAAAGGCAGAGGAGCTCTTCCAAATTAAAAGAGCAAGACAAAACCCCTGAAAGAAGGGGTGTGAAGGAGAGGAAGGCCATGACTAGGGACTCTTTCTCCTTGCCGCTCAAGAAATGTCTTCAGTTTCAGAATATGCCTTTCACATGAGTCATCTGAGTGCCCAGTTGTTTGGTGAAGTTGCCAGACCTACTGATTCCAAATCCATGCAAGTGGTGAAGCTGTTTAGTGAGCAGCCTTTGGCCAATAGGAAGGAGACTTATGACTGGTATCTAAGTCACAACACTTATTTTGCACTCATGGGAGCACTATATTTTCTTGACCTCTACAGAGACGAGCATCAGGACTTTCAGGATGAGCAGCTGGATCTGAAGATTTGTGGAAAGCGGAAACCAAGGAAAGGAGAAGGGAAAAGAACAGCGAAAAAGAAAGTGTTGGTCCATCAAGAGAGAAGACTTTTCCCTCAGGGACTGAGAGCAAGAGGAAGTGTATTTATTGTCCTTCCACATACTGGAGGAGTGTAAGCTTCCTAAGTTGAAGGTTATTTGGAGGAACACAGTCATCTCCATGTTGAAGTCTAATCCAGCTGAATTGTGACTTGTTGCATGAACACATTCTAATTCTGCAAAATTATTTGCCTTGGTTCTGTAATCTGAGGTTTACCTTATTCCCCAAAGAAATGAATGCATGATTATTGTTGAATGACTTGTTTGGGAGGGGATGGGATGTTGGGGGAGTGGAGGGGAAACTCATTAAATGAACATTCTTATTACTCTCTTCTTGCTTCTCCACTTAACCAGCCCTACACTCTTTCATCTCTCTGGCTGTTCAGCCACTGTCTCACCACCAAGCTCACAAACTTTATGTACCTCTCCACCTACTCCTTTGAGAATATCTATAAGATAAATTTGTGGGGTACAAGGCTGTGCCTGGTATGAAAGTATTGAATACCTGCTGTATACAAGCTACCACAGCCCTGGTAATACAATGTTTTGCAACAAACAAACAACAACAAAAAACCCCAAAAGACTAAATAATTAAACAGAGATTATCAGTCTACCAGACATCAAGTTCAAAAAGGAGGTAATAAAAATTCTAACTGAATTAAGAAAGGTTATTGATATAAATGCAGACCATTGTAACAAGGAACTAGAAACCACAAATATGACCCAGTAAAAAAAAATAGATAATTCAATTTCTGAGATAAAAAACAATGTAGAGCAATGAATAGCCAACAGAATGACACAGAAAAATGAATAAGTGATCTGGAAGATAAATAGAATAACGGAAATCACCCAGTCAGAACAGCAGTTGGAAAAATGAAAAAACATGAAAGCAACATATGAGATATATGAGATGATATAAAATGCACCAACTTACACATAATAGGGGTTTCAGATGGAGAAGAGAGGGGGAATGGGATCAAAGATGTATTTGAAGAAATTATGGCTGAAAATTTTCCCACCCAAAGAAGGAAACATGTACAGGAAGGATAGAGGGTTCCAAACAAGATGAACCCAAACAGACCACACCAAGAGATATCATAATTAAAATGACAAAAGTTAAAGATAGAGAATTCTAAAGGCAGCAAGAGAAAGACAGTCATTTAAAAGAGAACCCCCATAAGTCTATCAACTGATTTCTCTGCAGAAACTTCGCAGGCCAGAAGGGAGTGATGTGATATATTTAAAGTGCTGAAAGGGAAAAACCTGCAACCTAGGATATGCTACCCAGAAAGATTATCATTTAGAATAGAAGGAGAGATGAAGAATTTCTCAGACAAGCAAAAACTGAAGGAATTAAGCAACACTAAACCTATCCTAAAAGAAATATTAAAGGGTTTTCTCTAAATGGAAAAGAAGCAGGAAACTATAGGAAAGGGAAAATCCCAATAATAATGACAAATAAATTTATAGTAAAGACTGAAGATCACTTAAGCCAGTACACAGATTAAAAACAACAATAACAACAACAAAAGAATTGTAAAAGTGACTATAACAAATAAACAATAAAAGGATAAACATGAAGATATAAACTAGACCATCAAAACCACAAAATGGGTCAGAGGGGAGTAAAAAATTGTAGATCTCTTAGAATGTGTTTAAATTTAAATGATTATCAGTTTAAAACAAGTAGATACAGTTATGGGAAAACATACATAACCCCATGGTAATCATAAATCAAAAACACAATAAATTCACAAAAACCTAAAAGGAAGGAACTTAAACATACTACAAAAGAAAATAATCAAACCATAACAGGAGAAACAAAAAGAAGAAGAAATGAATAAAAAAAATACAAGAACAAATGGAAAACAAAGAATAAAATGACAATAAATACATACCTATCAATAATTACTTTAAATGTCAATGGACTAAATGCTCCAATCAAACTACAGAATGGCTGATTGAATTAAAAAGCCAAGAACCTGCAACATGCTGCTTACAAGAGACAAAAGACATCAAGGCAAAAGCCACACACAATCCGAAAGTGAGGGGTTGAAAAAAGATCTTTCATGAAAATGGAATGAAAAGAAATGACAAGAAAGCAGAGGTAACAATACTTATATCAGTCTATAATAAAAAATACACTTTAAAACAAAGGCTATAATGAAAGACAAAGAAGGGTATTATGTAATGATAAAGGGATCAATACAAGAAGTGGGTATAACACTAGTTAACATATACACACCCAATACAGGAGCACCTAAATATATAAAACAAGTACTAAGAGACAAAAAAAAAAAAAAAAAAAAAGAGAAATTTGCAATAACACAATAATAGTAGGGGACTTTAACACTCCACTGACATCAATGGACAGATCATCCAGACAGAAAAGCAATAAGGCAACACAGGTCTACATAACAGATGAAATGGACTTAATTGATACATACAGGACAATACATTCGAAAAGAGAAGAATACACATTCTTTTCAAGTGTTCACAAAATATTCTCCAGGATAGACCTCATACTAGGTCACAAAACAAGCCTTAACAAATTTAAGAGGATAAATATTGAAACAACCTAAGTGTCCATCGACAGATGAATGGATAAAGAAGATGTGGTATATATACATATATATACACAAACACACACAATGAAATGTTACTCAGCCATAACAAAGAATGAAATAATGTCATTTTCAGCAACATGGATGGAACTAGATATTATCATACTAAGTGAAGTAAGTCAGACAGAGACACATGATATCACTTATTTGTAGAATCTAAAAACTGATACAAATGAACTTATTTACAACACAGAAACAGACTCACAGATATAGAAAACAATCTTATGGTTACTAAAGGGGAAGGGCATAGGGAGGAATAAATTACTAGTTTTGTATTAACATACACACTGCTATATATAAAATAGATAAACAACAAGGACCTACTGTATAGCACAGGGAACTATATTCAATATCATTATACTAACCTATAATGGAAAATAATCTGAATTTATATATATATAAATCATTTTGCTGTACACCTAAAATTAACACATTTTACATCAACTATACTTCAATAAAAATAGAGGATAAAAATGACAGCAAGCATCTTTTTTGACTACAGCAATATGAAACTAAAGATCAACTACAGAAAGAAAAATAGGAACAGACCAAAAATGTGGAGACTAAACAACAGCTAACCCATACCAATGGGTTAATGATGAAATCAAAGAAGAAATCAGAAAATACCTTGAGACAAATGATATTAAAAACAGAACATTACAAAATCTATGGGATGCAGCACAAGCAATTCTGAGAGAGAAGTTCATGGCAATACAGGTCTTCCTGAAGAAAACAATAAAAACCTCAAGTAAACAACCTAAACTACCACCTAAGTTATCAGAAAAAGAACAAACAAAGGCTAAGGTCAGGGCTTCCCTGGTGGCGCAGTGGTTGAGAGTCCACCTGCTGATGCAGGGGACACGGGTTCATGCCCTGGTCCGGGAGGATCCCACATGCCACAGAGCGGCTGGGCCTGTGAGCCATGCCGCTGAGCCTGCACGTCCGGAGCCTGTGCTCTGCAATGGGAGAGGCTGCAACAGTAAGAGGCCCACGTACCGCAAAAAAAAAAAGTCTAAGGTCAGCAGAAGGAAGGAAATAATAAATATCAGAGGGGAAATAAATAAAATAGAGATCAAAAAGACAATAGAAAAGGTGAAACCAAGAGCTAGTTTTCTAAAAAGATAAACAAAATTGACAAATCTTTAGCCAAGCTCATCAAAAAGAGAATTCAAATGAAAATACAAAATGAAAGAAGAGAAATAGCAACCAATAGAACAGTGATACCAAAAAAAAAAAAAAAGGAGAGAATACTATGAACAATTGTATGCCAACAAATTGGACAACCTAGAAGAAATGGACAAATTTCTAGAAACATACAGCCTGCAAAACTGAGTCAAGTAAAAACAATTTGAACAGACAGATCACTAAATGTTGAAATGAATTGGTAAGACAGTTTACTGGGGAATTCTTCCAAACATATAAATCAGAACTTACACCTATCTTTCTCAAACTATTCCAAAACATTGGAGAGGAGAGAACACTCCCAAATTCACTCTACAAAGACAACATTACCCAGATACTAAAATCAGAAAAAGACATTACCAAAAAAAAAAAAAAAACAAAAAACAAAAACCAAAAAATTACAGGCCAATATCTTTGATAAATATAGATGCAAAAATTCTCAAAAAAATATTAGCAAACAGAATCCAACAATATGTAAAAAGGATTGCACACCATGATTAAGCTGGATTTATTCCAGGGTCACAAGGATGGTTCAACAAATGCAAATCAATCAGTGTGATACACCACATCAAGAAAAAGAAAGACAAAACCTACATGATCATCTCAATAGGTGCAGAAAAGCATTTGACAAAATTCAACATCCATTAATGGTAAAAACTCTCATCAATGTGGATGTAGAGGGAACATATCTCAACATAATAAAGGCCATTATAACAAACCCACAGCCAACATAACACTCAACTACTCAACGGTGAAAAGCTGAAAGCCTTCCTATTAAATTCAGGAATAAGACAAGGAGGTCTACTCTCACTGTTTCTATTTAACATAGTATTGGAAGTCCTAGCCACAACAATTAGACAAGAAAAAGATATAAAATGTATCCAAATTGGAAGGGAAAAGGTAAACTGACACTATTTGCGGATGATATGATGCTCTATATAGAGAACCCTAAAGTCTCCATCCAAAGAACTTAAAAAACGAATTCAGCAAGGTTTCATGATACAAGGTTAATACACAGAAATCTGTTGCTTTTCAATACACTAAAAATGAAATATCAGAAAGAAAATGTAAAAACACATTGTCATTTAAAATTGCATCAAGAGGATCAGATCAAGATGGTGGAGGAGTAGGAAACAGAGCTCACCTTCTACCACAAATATTAATACATCAAAACCACATCTACTTGTGGAATGATTCTCATAGAACATCTACTGAATGCTGGCAGACGACCTCAGACTTCCAAAAGGGCAAGAAAATCTCCATATAACTGGGTAGGACAAAAGAAAACTGAAAAAAAGAGAGAGAGAGAAATGAATTGGGATGGGACCTGCACCCCTGGGAGGGAGCTGTGAAAGAGGAAAATGTTTCCACACACAGGGAAGTCCCCTCACTGGTGGGGAGATAAGCCAGGACAGAGAGGGAACTTCAAAGCCCTAGAGAAGAGCACAGACACCTGTTTACGGAGGGCAAAGGGAGTGAGACCTACACAGATGGTCAGTGCCATCGCGCAGAACTTCCCAGCCTAAGACACTCATCCATTGGGGTGGGTGGGGGCTGAGTGCTAAGGCTTGGGCTTCAGAGGTCAGAGCCGGGGAGAGGACTGTGGTTGGTTGTGTGAAGACAGCCTGACAGGGCAGGGTGAGGTGCGCCACAACCGAGGGAGTATGGGAAGAAGTCTGGGCCCACCAGAAAGGGAAGGTACCATTGTTGTGGGGTGCATGAGGAGAGGGACAGGACCTTCATAGGAGCTTCTTTCTCTGTGTATATGCTCTCAGGCAGCAGGTGACTACCTACACGAGCTCTGTGGGTGGACACAAACTGTGGCTGCCATGTCAGACTCCAGAGATGGGTGCAGAATGCTGCTGCCAGCAAGGGACCTGCGAGCAGGTGCTAGTCACTGCCCCCACCTTCCCGGAAGCATGTGTGGCCCACCAGCATGGCAACCAGGCCCCAACCACTGCCCCTGCCTCCCAAGGAGTGTGTGTGGCCCACTGGCACTGCCTCCAAGGATCCCACAACTGGGCACCAACTGCTGCCCCTGCCTTCCTGGGAGCGTATGTGGGCCATGCACCTAGACACACCCTATCAAGAGGATAATGGCCAGAACACACTAAGGAAAGAGACAGCATCCAAACCAAAAACAGCCCTCATGCCAAAAAATATTAAAGCCACATGAGCTACACAGGGATGCTCCCACATATTAATAGCCATCCAAGTCTACAGTAGAAAATTGCTTCTCCTAAACTCACAGAGTAAGAGAAATATGAGCAAACTGAAGAAGCAAAGGAATCACTCCCAGTTAAAAGACCAAGAGAATTCCCCTGAAGGAACAATGAAACAAACTTCAGTCTAACAGATACTGAGTGCAAAAAGGAGGCAATGAAAATACTGAAGGAATTAAAAAAGGCTATTGACAGAAATGCAGACTACTGTAAAAAGGAACTCAAAATTATAAGGAGAATCCAAGAAAAATTAGAAAATTAATTTACCAAGATGAAATCTGAACTAAAGGCAATGAATAGAAGAATGAAAAATGCAGAATAAAGAATAAGTGATCTGGACACTAGAATAATGGAAATAACCCAATCAAAACAGCAGACAAAGTCAAATGAAAAAAAAAATGAAAGCAATATAAGAGACCTATGGGATAATAAAACTGTGCCAATATATGTATAATAGGGATTCCAGAAGGAGAAGAAAGAGCAAAGGGGATTGAAAATGTATTTGAAGAAATTATGGCTGAAAACTTCCCAAACCTAAAGAAGGAAACAGATATCCAGATACAGGAAGCACAGAGGGTCCCAAGCAAGATGAACCCAAAACAGACCTACACCAAGACATATTATAATAAAAATGGTAAAAGTTAAAGAGAGGATTCTAAAGGCAGCAAGAGGAAAACAAAGAGTTAATTACAAGGGAACTCCCATGAGGCTATCAGCTGATTTTACAGAAATGCTGCAGGCCAGAAGAGAGTGGCAAAATATATTCAAAGCCTTGAAAGTGAAAAATCTGCAACCTAGAATACTCTACCTAGCAAGATTATAATTTAGAATAAGGGGAGAAATAAAGAATTTCTCAGACAAGCAGAAAGTAAAAGAATATAGCAGGACGCAGGACAAGGGGAAGATGGCGGAAGAGTAAGAGGCAGAGATCACCTTCCTCCCCACAGGTACACCAGAAATACATCTACATGTGGAACAACTCCTACAGAACATCTACTGAACGCTGGCAGAAGACCTCAGACCTCCCCAAAAGGCAAGAAACTCCCCACGTACCTGGGTAGGGCAAAAGAAAAAAGAAAAAACAGAGACAAAAGAATAGAGATGGAACCTTCACCAGTGGGAGGGAGCTGTGAAGGAGGAAAGGTTTCCACACACTAGGAAGTCCCTTCACGGGCGGAGACTGTGGGTGCGGAGGGGGGAGTTTCGGGGCCACGGAGGAGAGCACAGCCACAGGGGTGCCGGGGGCAAAGCAGAGAGATTCCCGCACAGTGGATCCGTGCCGACCGGTGCTCACCTGCCGGGGTGGGTGGGGCTGGGAACTCAGGCTCAGGCTTCGGCTGGAGCGCTGGGAGAGGACTGGGGTTATTGGCGTGAACACAGCCTGCAGGGGGTTAATGCACCACGGCTAGCCAGGAGGGAGTCCGGGGAAAAGTCTGGACCTGCCAAAGAGGCAAGAGACTTTTTCTTCACTCTGTTTCCCGGTGCGCCAGGAGAGGGGATTAAGAGCACTGCTTAAAGGAGCTCCAGAGACGGGCACGAGCCGAGGCTAACAGCACAGACCCCAGAGACAGGCATGAGATGCTAAGCCTGCTGCTGCCACCACCAAGAAGCCTGTGAGCGAGCACAGGTCACTATCCACACCCCTCTTCCGGAGAACTTGTGCAGCCCGCCACTGCCAGGGTCACGGGATCCAGGGACAACTTCCCCAGGAGAACGCAGGATGCACCTCAGGCTGGTGCAATGTCCCGCTGGCCTCTGCCGCAGCAGGCTAGCCCCGCACTTCGTGCCCCTCCCTCACCAGAGCCCCCGAAGCAGCTGCTCCTTTAACCCTGTACTGTCTGAGCTAAAAACAGACGCCCTCCGGCGACCTAAATGTAGAGGCGGGGCCAAATCCAAAGCCGAGCCCCTGGGAGCTGTGAGAACAAAGAAGAGAAAGGGAAATCTCTCCCAGCAGCCTCAGAAGCAATGGAATAAAGCTCCACAATAAACTTGATGTACCTGCATCAGTGGAATACATGAATAGACAACGAATCATCCCAAATTGAGGAGGTGGACTTTAAGAGCAAGGTTTATGATTTTTTCCCCTTTTCCTCTTTTTGAGAGTGTGTATGTGTATGCTTCTGTGTGAGATTTTATCTGTATAGCTTGTTTCCACCATTAGTCCTAGGGTTCTATCCATCTGCTTTATTTTCTTAATAATTATTTTTATTTTAATAACTTTATTATATTTTTTCTTACTTTATCTGCTTTCTTTCTTTCATTCCTTCCCTCCTTCCTTCCTTCCTGCCTCCTTTCTTTCTTTCTTTCTTTCCACTTCTACTAATTCTTTCTTTCTACTTTTTCTCACTTATTCTGAGCCGTGTGGATGAAAGGCTCTTGGTGCTACAGTCAGGAGTCAGTACTGTGCCTCTGAGGTGGGAGAGCCAACTTCATGACACTGGTCCACAAGAGACCTCCCACCTCCACATAATATCAAACGGTGAAAATCTCCCAGAGATCTCCATCTCAACACCAGCACCCAGCTTCACTCAACGACCAGCAAGCTACAGTGCTGGACACCCTATGCCAAACAGCTAGCAAGACAGGAACACAACCCCACCCATTAGCACAGAGGCTGCCTAAAATCATAAGTCCACAGACACCCCAAAACACACCACCACACGTGGACCTGCCCACAAGAAAGACAAAATCAAGCCTCATCCACCAGAACACAGGCACTAGTCCCCTCCACCAGGACGCCTACACAACCCACTGAACCAACCTTAACCACTGGGACAGACACCAAAAACAACGGGAACTACGAACCTGCAGGCTGCAAAACAGAGACCCCAAACACAGTAATATAAGCAAAATGAAAAGACAGAAAAACACACAGCAGATGAAGGAGCAAGATAAAAACCCACCAGACCTAACAAATGAAGAGGAAATAGGCAGTCTACCTGAAAAAGAATTCAGAATAATGATAGTAAGGATGATCCAAAATCTTGGAAATAGAATAGATGAAATGCAAGAAACATTTAACAAGAACCTAAAAGAACTAAAGATGAAACAAACAACAACGAACAACACAATAAATGAAATGAAAAATACTCTAGATGGGATCAATAGCAGAATAACTGAGGCAGAAGAATGGATAAGTGATCTGGAAGATAAAAGAGTGGAAATAATTGCTGCAGAGCATAATAAAGAAAAAAATGAAAAGAACTGAGGACAGTCTCAGAGACCTCTGGGACAACATTAAACACACCAACATTTGAATTATAGGGGTTCCATAAGAAGAAGAGAAAAAGGGACTGAGAAAATATTTGAAGAGATTACAGTTGAAAACTTCGGTAATATGGGAAAGGAAATAGTTAATCAAGTCCAGGAAGTACAGAGAGTCCCATACAGGATAAATCCAAGGAGAAATACACCAAGACACATATTAATCAAACTGTCAAAAATTAAATACAAAGAAAACATATTAAAAGCAGCAAGGGAAAAACAACAAATAACACATAAGGGAATCCCCATAAGGTTAACAGCTGATCTTTCAGCAGAAACTCTGCAAGCCAGAAGGGACTGGTAGGACATATTTAAAGTGATGAAGGAGAAAAACCTACAACCAATATTACTCTACCCAGCAAGGATATCATTCAGATTTGATGGAGAAATTAAAACCTTTACAGACAAGCAAAAGCTGAGAGTTCAGCCCCACCAAACCAGCTTTACAACAAATGCTAAAGGAACTTCTCTAGGCAAGAAACACAAGAGAAGGAAAAGATCTACAATAATGAACCCAAAACAATTAAGAAAATGGGAAGAGGAACATACATATCGATAATTACCTTAACTGTAAATGGACTAAATGCTCCCACCAAAAGACACAGATTGGCTGAATGGATACAAAAACAAGACCCATATATATGCTGTGTACAAGAGACCCACTTCAGACCTAGAGACACATACAGACTGAAAGTAAGGGGATAGAAAAAGATATTCCATGCAAATGGAAATCAAAAGAAAGCTGGAGTAGCAATTCTCATATCAGACAAAATAGACTTTAAAATAAAGACTATTAAAAGAGACAAAGAAAGACACTACATAATGATCAAGGGATCGATCCAAGAAGAAGATATAACAATTGTAAATATTGATGCACCCAACAGGAGCACCTCAATACATAAGGCAAATACCAACAGCCATAAAAGGGGAAATCGGCAGTAACACATTCATAGTAGGGGACTCTAAAACCCCACTTTCACCAATGGACAGATCATCCAAAATGAAAATAAATAAGGAAACACAAGCTTTAAATGATACATTAAACAAGATGGACTTAATTGATATTTATAGGACATTCCATCCAAAAACAACAGAATACAAACTTTTCGCAAGTGCTCATGGAACATTCTCCAGGATAGATCATATCTTGGGTCACAAATCAAGCCTTGGTAAATTTAAGAAAATTGAAATTGTATCAAGTATCTTTTCCAACCACAGTGCTATGAGACTAGATATCAATTACAGGAGAAGATCTGTAAAAAAATACAAACACATGGAGGCTAAACAATACACTACTTAATAACCAAGTGATCACTGAAGAAATCAAAAAGGAAATAAAAAAATACCGAGAAACAAATGACAGTGGAAACATGACGACCCAAAACCCACATGAAACACATGGGATGCAGCAAAATCAATTCTAAGAGGGAAGTTTATAACAATACAATCAATTCTACCTTAAGAAACAGGAAACATCTCGAATAAACAACCTAACCTTGTACATAAAGCAATTAGAGAAAGAACAACAAAAAAACCCCAAAGTTAGCAGAAGGAAAGAAATCATAAAAATCAGATCAGAAATAAATGATAAAGAAATGAAGGAAACAATAGCAAAGATCAATAAAACTAAAAGCTGGTTCTTTGAGAAGATAAACAAAATAGATAAAACATTAGCCAGACTCATCAAGAATAAAAGGGGGAAGACTCAAATCAATAGAATTAGAAATGAAAAAGAAGTAAAAACTGACACTGCAGAAATACAAAAGATCATGAGATTACTACAAGCAACTATATGCCAATAAAATGGACAACCTGGAAGAAATGGACAAATTCTTAGAAATGCACAACCTGCCAAGACTGAACCAGGAACACAGAAAATATGAACAGACCAATCACAAGCACTGAAATTGAAACTGTGATTAAAAATCTTCCAACAAACAAAAGCCCAGGACCACATGGTTTCACAGGCGAATTCTATCAAACATTTAGAGAAGAGTTAACACCTATCCTTCTCAAACTCTTCCAAAATACAGCAGAGGGAGGAACACTCCCAAACTCATTCTATGAGGCCACCATCACCTTGATACCAAAACCAGGCAAGGATGTCACAAAGAAAGAAAACTACAGGGCAATATCACTAATGAACATAGATGCAAAAATCCTCAACAAAATACTAGCAAACAGAATCCACCAGCATATTAAAAGGGTCATACATCATGATCAACTGGGGTTTATTCCAGGAATGCAAGGATTCTTCAATATACACAAATCAATCAACGTGATACACCATATTAACAAACTGAAGGAGAAAATCCATATGATCATCTCAATAGATGCAGAGAAAGCTTTTGACAAAATTCAACACCGATTTATGATAAAAACCCTGCAGAAAGTAGGCATAGAAGGAACCTTCCTCAACATAATAAGGCCATATATGACAAACACACAGTCAAGATCATCCTCAATGGTGAAAAACTGGAAGCATCTCCACTAAGATCAGGAACAAGACAAGGTTGCCCACTCTCACCACTCTTATTCAACATAGTTTTGGAAGTTTTAGCCACAGCAGTCAGAGAAGAAAAGAAAATAAAAGGGATCCAAATTGGAAAAGAAGAAGTAAAGCTGTCACTGTTTAGACATAGAATGTTTAGACATAGAGAATCCTAAAGATGCTACCAGAAAACGACTAGAGCTAATCAATGAATTTGGTAAAGTAGCAGGATACAAAATTAATGCACAGAAATCTCTGGCATTCCTGTACACTAATGATGAAAAATCTGAAAGTGAAATCAAGAAAACACTCCCATTTACCATTGCAACAAAAAGAATAAAATATCTAGGAATAAACCTACCTAAGGAGACAAAAGACCTGTATGCAGAAAATTATAAGACACTGATGAAAGAAATTAAAGATGATACAAATAGATGGAGAGATATACCATGTTCTTGGATTGGAAGAATCAACATTGTGAAAATGACTCTCCTACCCAAAGCAATCTACAGATTCAATGCAATCCCTATCAAACTACCACTGGCATTTTTCACAGAACTAGAACAAAAAATTTCACAATTTGTATGGAAACACAAAAGACCCCGAATAGCCAAAGCAATCTTGAGAACAAAAACAGAGCTGGAGGAATCAGGCTCCCTGACTTCAGACTATACTACAAAGCTACAGTAATCAAGACAGTATGGTACTGGTACAAAAACAGAAAGATAGATCAACGGAACAGGATAGAATGCCCAGAGATAAACCCATGCACATATGGTCACCTTATCTTGATAAAGGAGGCAGGAATGTACAGTGGAGAAAGGACAGCCTCTTCAATAAGTGGTGCTGGGAAAACTGGACAGGTACATGTAAAAGTATGAGATTAGATCACTCCCTAACACCATACACAAAACTAAGCTCAAAATGGATTAAAGACGTAAATGTAAGGTCAGAAACTATCAAACTCTTAGAGAAAGACATAGGCAGAACACTATGACATAAATCACAGCAAGATCCTTTTTGACCCACCTCCCAGAGAAATGGAAATAAAAACAAAAATAAACAAATGGGACCTAATGAAACTTAAAAGCTTTTGCACAGCAAATGAAAACATAAACAAGATGACAAGACAACCCTCAGAATGAGAGAAAATATTTTCAAATGAAGCAACTGACAAAGGATTAATCTCCAAAATTTACAAGCAGCTCATACAGCTCAATAACAAAAAAACAAACAGCCCAATCCAAAAATGGGCAGAAGACCTAAATAGACATTTCTCCAAAGAAGATATACAGACTGCCAACAAACACACGAAAGAATGTGTTTAGAGAAATGCAAATCAAAACTACAATGAGATATCATCTCACACCAGTCAGAATGGCCATCATCAAAAAATCTAGAAACAATAAATGCTGAAGAGGGGGTGGAGTAAATGGAACACTCTTGCACTGCTGGTGTGAATGTGAATTGGTACAGCCACTATGGAGAACAGTATGGAGGTTCCTTAAAAAACTACAAATAGAGCTACCATATGACCCAGCAATCCCACTACTGGGCATATACCCTGAGAAAACCGAAATTCAAAAAGAGTCATGTACCAAAATGTTCATTGCAGCTCTATTTACAATAGCCCGGAGATGGAAACAACCTAAGTGTCCATCATCGGATGAATGGATAAAGAAGATGTGGCACATATATACAATGGAATATTACTCAGCCATAAAAAGAAATGAAATTGAGCTATTTGTAATGAGGTGGATAGATCTAGAGTGTGTCATACAGAGTGAAGTAAGTCAGAAGGAGAAAGACAAATACCGTATGCTAACACATATATATGGAATTTAAGGGAAAAAAATGTCAGGTAAGACAGGAATAAAGACACAGACCTACTAGAAAATGGACTTGAGGATATGGGGAGGGGGAAGGGTAAGCTGTGACAAAGTGAGAGAGAGGCATGGACATATATACACTACCAAACCTAAGGTAGATAGCTAGTGGGAAGCAGCCGCACAGAACAGGGAGATCAGCTCAGTGGTTTGTGACTGCCTGGAGGGGTGGGATAGGGAGGGTGGGATGGAGGGAGATGCAAGAGGGAAGAGATATGTGAACATATGTATATGTATAACTGATTCACTTTGTTATAAAGCAGAAACTAACACACCATTGTAAAGCAATTATACTCCAATAAAGATGTAAAAAAAAAAAAAAAAGAATATAGCAATAGTAAACCAATCCTAAAAGAAATATTGAAAGGTCTTCTCTAAATAGAAAAGAAGCAAAAAGATAGAGGAAGGAGGAAATCACAATTGCAAAGTAAATCACTTACATTAGCCAGTATACAGATCAAAAAGAAAAAACAACCGTGTTTGGGAAAGTGATGATAATCACAAGGAACAGCAAAAGGGTAGACATGAAGATTTAAAAACGGACATCAAAATCATAAAATGTGTGAAAGGAGAGTAAGAAAATGTAGATTCTTTTTTTTTTAGAATGTGTTTGAGCATATATGACTATCAGTCCAAGGCAAGCAGATATAGGAAGGGGTTAACATACTTAAAAAACAGGGCTATTAGAAATAAAAAACATACAATATATTCACAAAAACCAAAAGGAAGAGAACATAAGCATAAAATAAAAGGAAATCATCAAACCACAAAAAGAAAAGAAAAAGAAAGGAACAAAGAAGAAACATAGAATCAACTGGAAAAGAAGGTTTAAAGTGGCAGTAAATATATATGTATCAATTATTACCTTAAATGTCAAGGGACTGAATGTTCCAATCAAAAGGTATAGAGTGGCAGACTGGATTAGAAAAACAAGAGCCTACAATATGATACCTACAAGAGACCCACCTTAGGACAAAGGACACATATAGATTGAAAGTAAGAGGATGGAAGAAGGTGCTTCATGCAAACAGAAATGACAAGAGATTGGGAGTTGCAATACTCATATCAGACAAAATAGACTTTAAAACTAAGGCCATAAAGAAGAATACTATATAATGATAAAAGCATCAATACAAGAAGAGGACTTTACTCTCATCAGCATATATGCACCTAATATAGGAGCTCCCAAATACATAAAATGAATACTAACAGACACAAAGGGAGAAACTGATGGGAATACAATAATAGTTGGAGACTTTAATGCCCCACTCACATCAATGGACAGATCTTCTACACAAAAGATCAGTAAGGCAACAGATAATCCTAAATGATACAACAGTTAGACTTAGTTGATATTTTCAGGACATTACATCCATAAAAACAGAGAATACTCATTCTTTTCAAGTGCACCTATAACATTCTCTAGGACTGACCACATACTAGGACACAAAGCTAACCTCACCAAATTTAAGAGTATAGAAATTGGGCTTCCCTGGTGGTGCAGTGGTTAAGAATCCGCCTGCCAATGCAGTGAACACGGGTTTGAGCCCTGGTCCGGGAAGATCCCACATGCCATGGAGCAACTAAGCCCACGCACCACAACTACAGAGCCTACACTCTAGATCCCATGAGCCACAACTACGGAGCCTGTGAGCCACAACTACTGAAGCCCACGTGCCTAGAGCCTGTGCTCTGCAACAAGAGAAGCCACCACAATGAGAAGCCCGCACACTGCAATTAAGAGTAGCCCCTGCTTGCCACAACCAGAGAAAGCCCATGCACAGCAATGAAGACCCAACACAGCCAAAAATAAATAAATACATTTATTTAAAAATGAGTATAGAAATTATTTTAAGCATCTTCTTTGACCACAATAGCATGAAACTAGAAATCAACCACAGGAAAAGAAATGGAAAAAAAAAAAAGGTTAAATGGAGACTAAACAGCATGCTCCTAACAAGCTAATGGGTTAATGAGGAAATTAAAAAGGAAATTTAAAAATACCTTGAGACAAATGACAATGAAAACACAACCATACAAAATCCATGGGATGCAGCAAAAGCAGTTCTTAGAGGAGAGTTCATTTAGATACAGGTCTTCCTTAAAAAAAAAAAAACTCAAACAACCTAACCTGCCACTTAAAAGAATTAGAAAAAGAAGAACAAACAAAACCTAAAATCATCAGAAGGAAGGAAATAATACAGATCAGTGAAGAAATAAATAAAATAAAGATTTGGACTTCCCTAGTGGTTCAGTGGTTAAGACTCCATGCTTCCAATGCAAGGAATGTGGATTTGATCCCTGGTCAGGGAACTAAGATCTCACATACCATGTGGCATGGCCAAAAAATTTTTTTAAATAAATAAAGATTAAAAAACAAAATAGAATAAAATCAATAAAACCAAGATCTGGTTCTTTGAAAGGGTAAACAAATTTGACAAATCTTTGGCCAGGCTCACCAAGAATGAAAAAGAGGGGACCCAAATAAACAAAGTAAGAAATGAAAAAAGAGAAATCTCAACCAACACCACAGAAATACAGAAAACCATATGAGAACACTATGAACAATTATATGTCAACAAATTTGACCACCTAGAAGAGATGGACAACTTTCTAGAAACATACAGCCCACAAAATTGAATCAAGAAGAATTAGATAATTTGAAAAAATCAATCACTAGAAATGAAATAGAATCTGTAATAAAAACAAACTCCCTACAAAAGTCAAGGACAAGATGGCTTCACAGGCGAATTCTACCAAACATAAAAGAAGAAATTATACCAATCCTTCTCAGACTCTTCCAAAAGAGTGAAAGGAGGGAACACTTCCAAAGAAATTCTATGAAGTCATCATCACAAAAAAACAAAGATACCACCTAAAAAGAAAATTACAGGCCAACATCTTTGATAAATATTGATGCAAAAATTCTCAACAAAATATCAAACCAACTCCAACAACACATAAAAAGATCATACACCATGACCAAGTGAGAGTCATCCCAAGTTCACAAGGATTGTTCAACATACTCAAATCAAATCAATGTAATATGTCACATTCACAACAAAAAAGTCAAACACCACATGATCATCTCAATAGATGCAGAAAAAGCATTTAACAAAATTCAACATCCATTCATGATAAAAACTCTTACCAAAGAGTATACAGGGAATGTATCTCAACATAATAAAAGTCATTTGTTCCAAACCCACAGCCAGTACAGTACTCAACAGTGGAAAAACTGAAAGCCTTCCCGCTGAAATCTGGAACAAGACAAGGATGCCTACTCTCACCACTTCTATTTAACATAGTATTGGAAGTCCAAGCCACAGCAATCTGACAAGAAAAAGAAATTAAGGGTATTCAAATTGGAAAGGAAGAGGTAAAATTGTTACTATATGCAGATGACATAATACTACATATAAAAAACCCTAAGGACTCCACACAAGAACTATTGGATCTAATAAATGAATTCAGCAAAGTAGCAGGATACAAGGTTAACCTTCAGAAATCGATTGCATTTCTTTACACTAACAATAAAATATCTGAAAGGGCATGTAAAAAAACAATACCTTTTAAAACTGCACCAAAAAAAAATACCTAGGAATAAACCTGACATAGGAGGTGAAAGACTTATATTCTGAAAAATATAAAACACCAATAAAGGAAATTAAAGAGGATTCAAAGAAATGGAAAGATATCACATGCTCTTGGATTAGAAGAATATTGTTAAAATGGCAATACTACAGAAAGCAATCTACACTTTTAAAGTAATCCCTATCGAATTATCCATGACATTTTTCACAGAACTAGAAAAAATATCCTAAAATTTATGTGGAACCATAAAAGATCCAGAATTGACAAACCAATGGGGATGTGGAAAATTCAGGAGGCATAACTCTCCCTGACTTCAGACAATACTACAAAGCTACAGTAATCACAACAGTGTGGTACTGGTAAAAAAAAAAAAAAAAAAAAAAGACATAAAGATCAATGGAACAGAACAGAGAGCCCAGATATGAACCCACACATCTACAGTCAATTAATCTTCAACAAAGGAGCCAAGAATATAAAATGGGAAATAGACACTCTCTTCAGCAAGTGATGCTGGGAAAGTTGGACAGCTGTATGTAAATCAATGATGTTAGAATGCACCCTCACACCATGCACAAAAATAAACTCAAAATGGCTTAAAGACTTAAACATAAGACATGACACCACAAAACTCCTAGAAAAGAACATAGGCAAAACATTCTCTGACATAAATTGTACAGATGTTTTTTTATGTCAGTTTCCCAAGGCAATAGAAATTAAAGGAAAAATAAACAAATGGGACCTTATCAAACTTACAAGCTTTTGCACAGCAAAGGAAACTGTAAAACAAACAAACAAAAAGACAACTTACAGAATGGGAGAAAATGTTTGCAAATGATGCAACCAACAAGGGCTTAATCTCCAAAATATACAAAGAGATCAAACAACTCAACAGCAAAAAAAAACCGAACAACCCAATAGAAAAATGGGCAGAAGATCTTAATAGACATTTCTCCAAAGAAGACATACAGGTGGGTAGTAGGCAAATGAAAAGATGCTCAACATCACTAATTATTAGAGAAACACAACTCAAAACTACAATGAGATACCAACTTACACCAGTCAGAATGACCATCATCAAAAAGTCTACAATTAATAAATGCTGGAGAGGGTGTGGAGAAAAAGGAATCCTCCTACATTTTTGATGGGAATGTAAGTTGGTGCAGCCACTATGAAGAACAGTACAGAAGTCCTTCAGAAAAATAAAAATAGAATTACCATATGATACAGCAATCCCACCCCTGGGCATATACACAGATAAAACTATAATTCAAAAAGATACATGCACCCCCTATGTTCTAGCAGCACTATTCGCAATATCCAAGACATGGAAGCAACCTAAATGTCCATCAACAGATGAATGGATAAAGAAGATGTGGTACATATATACAATGGAATTCTACTCAGCCACAAAAGAGAATGAAATAATGCCATTTGCAGCAACAAGGATGCAACTGGAGATTATCATACTAGGTGAAGTAAGTCAGAAAGAGAAAGACAAGTACCGAAGTTATTGCTTATATATGGAATCTAAAGTTTGGCACAAATGAACCTATCTACAAAACAGAAATAGACTCACAGACATAGAGAATAGACTTTTGGTTGCTAAGGGGGGAGGGAGAGGGATGGAATGGGAGTTTAGGGTTAGTAGATGCAAACTATTACATTTAGAATGGATAAACATTATAGTCCTACTGTATAGCATAGGGAACTATATTTCAACTACTGGGATAAACCATAATGGAAAAGAATATAAAATAAGTGTGTATATATATATGTATAACTGAGTCACTTTGCTGTACAGCAGAAATTAGCACAGTTTTGTGTATCAACTATACTTCAAAAAAATCTCATCAAAAATACCTAGGAACAAACTTAACCAATGAGGTGAAAGACCTATATGCTGAAAACTATAAAACTTTGATACAGGAAATTGAAGATGTTTCAAAGAAATCGAAAGCTATCCTGTGCTCTTGAGTTGGAAGAATCAATATTATTAAAATAGCCATACTATCCAAAGCATCTATAGATTCAATACAATCCCTATCACAACATTTTTCACAGAAATAGAACAAATAATTCTAAAATTTATATGGAACCACAAAAGACCCTGGATAGCCAAAGCAATACTGAGAAAAAAGAGGAAAGCTGGGGGTATAGCCCTCCTGGACTTCAGACTATACTACAAAGCTACAGTAATCAAAACAGCCTGGTATTGGCTCAAAAACAGAGACATGGGTAAATGAAACAGAATAGATAGCCCAGAAACAAACTCATGCACCTTTTCTCAATTAATCTATGATAAAGGAGAGAAGAAAATACAATGGAGAAAGATAGTCTCTTCAACAAGTTGTTCTGTCTGGGAAACCTGGATAGTTACATATAAAATAATGAATTTAGAACATTCCTTCACACCACATACAAAAGTAAATTCAAAACGGTTTAAAGACCTAAATGTAAGACATGACACCACAAAATTCCTAGAAGAGAACATAGATGAAACGCTATGACATAAATCACATCAATATTTTCTTAGATCAGTCTCCCAAGGCAAAAGAAATAAAAGCAAAAATAAACAAATGGGACCTAATCAAACTTCAAAGCTTTTGCACAGCAAAGGAAATCATCAAAATGAAAAGATAGCCTATGGACTGGGAAATGATGTTTGCAAATGATGCCATAATAAGGGGTTAATACCCAAAATATACAAACAGCTTATACAACTCAAAATCAAAAAAAAAAGTCCAGTACAAATGGACAGAAGACCTGAATAGACATTTTTCCAAAAACCAGACATGGAAGCAACCCAGGTGTCCACCAACAGAGGACTGGCTTAAGA